>NC_136527.1:86953134-86990683 GCF_053919585.1 Euprymna scolopes | reverse complement strand
CCCAATATTGGATGCAGTTCCAGAAAGTCATAAAGTAAGTATTGATATCTTCTTCTAATTATATTTTTTTAAAAAAAGAAAATTTCACAAAAATTAAAATACTGTGATCTAAAGGAAAATATACTGAAAAAAAAAAAAAATGTAAAACTAATAATGTGAAATACAACTAGTTATTACAGGTTTCAGCAGTAGCCGTTACGCTCTCATCCCGATCTTGGATGCAGTTCCAGAAAGTCATAAAGTAAGTATTGTTATTTCCTAATTATAATTTCCAAAAAAATAATTTCATAAAAATAAAATGCTATGAAATAAAGGAAAATAAATAAAACAAACAAACCAAAAAAAGAAAAAAACAATTAAAAAAAAAAGAAAAAGTTATTCAAGTTTTCAGCACCAGCAGCAGCAACACCCATGACCCCTCTCATCCCCATCTTGGAAGCAGATCCAGAAATTCCTAAAGTAAGTAATAATATATTTTTTTTTTTATAAGCAACTCCAACTTCCCATCGAATTCATAAAGGTTTCATTTATTGTATCAATGTGTCTTGGTGGTGCTGCAACAACTACCTTGATTTATTTCTAATTTTCTAGTGATTGTTGAGACTTCAGGACTCTAAACCACCTTTTCAGCACTTGTTTTGTACCAGCTGCTGAATTTGCTTTGTTTTAGATGGGTTTCAGTTAATTTCTTAATTTACTTGATTTCTTTTTTGTCTAATGACTTTTGATGATTCCAGCTTCTAATTGGCCCTTTCTTTTCTTGTTCTCCAGTACCGTTGAACATTACTCGCTTTTTTTCGCACCTGATAAATTTTGCTAATTAATTTTTTCTCTTTTTGTTCCAGACTTTATCCTGTCTATTAACTTTTATTCTCTTTCTAGTTCTCTTGCAGCGTTGAACATTACTTGTTTTTGACTTATTTTTACTAGTGAGTGTTGAGACTTGAAGATTCTAAAAGAGCATTTCTTTACAGCACCTGATAAATGGCATCCTATTTACTTGATTTCTTTTTTGTCTAATGACTTTTGATGATTCCAGCTTCTAATTGGCCCTTTCTGTTCTTGTTCTCCAGTACCGTTGAACATTACTCACTTTTTTCGCACCTGATAAATTTTGCTAATTAATTTTTTCTCTTTTTGTTCCAGACTTTATCCTGTCTATTAACTTTTATTCTCTTTCTAGTTCTCTTGCAGCGTTGAACATTACTTGTTTTTTTTACTTATGTTTAGCATACGCACAGATTTGGTAAAGTTAGCCGAAAACAATTATATATAACATTTCTTCAGTTTGAACTCATTTTTGCCGAGAGAGATAGGTTTCCTTGTTCATGTGGATTTGCCTAAAGTAAAGTATGTAAATGCATGAACAATATGCTTTGTAATTATATACAAATATTTACATTACTATTGTATTACATTTTTACCTCAAACAAGGCACTTTGCCACTATCAGGGGGAAACATCTACTGGGGTACTGGGGTACTATGTAGGGATTTGGGCAGGGAGGTGTTGGTTCACGTTGCACTTGAACTTATGCATGTCAGTACAGTTGGGGAAGCAGTGACCTGGAATGGAATTCCAAATTCTAGCAGTTCTGGGGAAGAAACTACTGGAGTAGAAAGATCTTTTAAATGTAGGGATCTCTACAGTGTGGGGGGTGGGATTTTGCAGCTTGTCGGGTCTGTCGAGGGTGTTTACGTTGTGGGGGCACAAATGCTTGCAGTTCATCAGAGCATTCACCATTATAATAGTTGTAGAACAGGCAGAGGGATGCAACGTTTCGACGATGGGACAGAGGCTGAAGCTTAGATGCCAGTTTAGGGCCTATCAGATTTGCGACTCTCTTTTGAACCCTGTCAAGGAGCGAGAGACTAGTAGCCGATGCACCAGCCCAAATATGACAGCAATACTCCATACATGGGCGAATAGTGGCCTTGTTAGAGAGGTACAGGATACTTTGGGGTGTTAGAAGTTTTCTAGCACGGTAGAGAGAGCCCACCTTCCTCGCAGCAGCCCTGGCAATGCTCTCGATGTAATTGTTCCAGCTATAATTATCATTTTCATTATGGATCAGTAATATAATTTTACTACTGTTAATATATTCTAATAAATTATAATATATTAAATAACTATAAAAACTAAAACTAATAATTAAAAACAAAAAAATCATGATTAGATACTAAAACATAACTTATAAATTAGCGCTAAATTAAGTTATAACCGATCAAATAATAAACACTAAACCTCGACATAAATGTAAATATCAAAATGTTAAATTGTATAAATACTGAAAGATTAAACACTAATACTAAAATAATACTTTAAAACCAAAAATATACCAGAGAATAAGTGATAAGCTGTTCTAAAAATAAACTTATTACTAGTAAAAATATCTTGCTGATCCATATAAGAAAATGATAATAATAATGGCATATTAAAAATGAGCAATTATTAGAATAACGATTGCGCTCAAATTCGAGTTTGCCCTTTACACGCCTTTGCAGTAATATTTATGCCCCAAAACTGAAAAATGTGGCTGATTACTTGGACCTGAAAGTTCTAAACTAGCATAATTGTCTGGCATCTCAGTACTTTGTACAAAACTAGCATTTTAGCCGTGGGAGTTTGGGGGTTTTGTGTTGAGCCAAACAACGAAAAAACGCGTGGTAGCAGGGAGGAAGGCTAGAACCCGTTACGTGTTTGCGTGTATGACCACTGGCAGTGACGTAGGTTTAAATTAAAGCTAGAGAAAAGAAAGCACGGCATGACTTACAAATACATCGTGGATTAAAGCAACCCCCTAGCTATTTGTCGCGTGAAGTAATAATTACACTTATATATATTTTTTCCTTTATTTTTAACTTTGACACATTAACCATTATTGATTAAGGGTCATATGAATTTATTACGTTAGATCCATGGCCAAGGAAACTATATCTAACATTTCAGTGGTTTATACTATAAGTTGTACACTTTCACTTTTATAGATATATCCATTTCAAAATTACTCGGACTTGTAACGACATGATTCCATTTCCGTTGGATTAAAACTTGTCTCTTTTTTCTTTTTATTTAGCAACCAGCCGAAACTTCTCCCAGAAGAAGACCACTCCCATCCAAAATTTCTACAAGAACAGGATAGCCGCCGCCACTTCAGGGTCCTGGATATGACCTTAAACTGTATCCGATGGTAAAGCTCCATAAGCGGGCTTGGGGAGTGTGGAGCCACCCTTTAATTACCATTGCTCCCAGGTCCACTCTGACCCGGAGTGGTAGTACCTGTTAGGGTCCCCACTGTGGGTTACATATTTTTCTTCTAATAAACCTTTAAAAACTATAAGTCTATTTTCTGTGTTATCTATTTGTTATACATCATGTGCCCCGAATTAAATTGTGATATTCGTTTTCAGCATATTCGAAAAGATTAAAAAAATCGACATAGAATTACATATCAAATATAAAAAAAAAAAAGGCTAACCCTGACCCCCAACCCTAATCCATCCTAGAGACAATTTGATCAAAGAGGAGCAGCATGAATATCAGCAATAATGTATGCCAAAAAAAAAAAAAAAAAAAAATTACTTAATATTGGTTTGAACTATAAAGAACTCTGCACTTGTAGAGTTTTCGTAATTTTTGGATATATTACTATTTTCGACATGACAATTAACTACGTATGGAGGTTGGCTTTGTTTTAATATGCAGGGAGACGACGGTCTCATGACAGTCACCTCGGTCTTGTTCTAATTTGAGCCTGAACACTTGTTATGTTCCAAAGTAAATAAACGCTTTAAAATAAGTTAAAACAAAAAGAACTTCTCAGATATTAATCAAGGCAGATAAATCAAGTCAGAGTTTCCTTTAGGAAACCATATGAAAATATACTCACAAATATATGTATATATATATACATATATATGTGTGTGTGCTTTCTCAAGGGAGATAATAAAAATAAGAGTTATCTACCTTTAAAAAACATGAAAATGTACTAACAAATATATATATATATATATATAGTAATTTATGAAATATATATGGCGATTAAGCTACACTGAATATTCGGCGTTTCATCCACTATAGGATTCGTTAATTTATGAAATATATATGGCAATTAAGCTACACTGAATATTCGGCGTTTCATCCACTATAGGATTCGTCAGGCTAACGAATCCTATAGTGGATGAAACGCCGAATATTCAGTGTAGCTTAATCGCCATATATATTTCATAAATTACTAACGAGCTCTACCAACGTATTGAGCAGTTTTGAAGTAAATACTTAAAGTTTATGCATAAATCTATACTTTCGTATATTAATTTTATGTGAGTAAATGAAGTAGTTATATATATATATATATACACAACTTCTTAATTTACTCACCTAAAATTAATATACGAATATTCGTTTTCAGCATTCCTGACCAAATTGAGGGTTGACCCCTTTCATATGCCGCCTGTACAAACATGGTCACCAGTGATTTTCATTACAAAAGTACACGCATTAATAAAACTAGCTATTTGTCTCAGTTAATTTTCCTTGCGATGGGTTGAATAGAAACCGACGTGAAAACAACAAATATATTCTATTAAAAAATTTTTTCTTCAAAATCTTTGGATTCGGCATTAAATAACCCGAAAAGGGTTGATATGCCGTAAAATAAAAACAACCAACAACCAATCCTGCTACCTGTTTTCCAGACTGTACTGATTTAAAAAAAAAATTTTTTTTACAATTCCACCCCAAACAAGACACACTGCCACTTTGATGTAGGGGGCTACAATCAGGGACATAAGCTACAGGGGTACTATGTAGGGAGTTGGGCAGCAAGATGTTGGTTCACGTTACACTTGAACTTCTGCATGTCAGTACAGTTGGGAAAGCAGGAACTCAGAAGGGAATTCCAAAGTCCAGCCGTTCTGGGGAAGAAACTACTGGAGCATGTGGGAGTTGAAAACTCCCAGCCTAGCTCGATTGTCGCCCTTTAACTCAGAGCGACCTAGCTACGTCACTTCCTGTTCCCCATATTTCTTCCTCTTTCGCGCTGGACTTTCAAGATGTGACAAACACCGCTCTGGTGGGGCCATGGGCCACCACCACGTTCCTGACTAGCCAGTCAACCGCAAGTAACAAACTCTTATTCTAACAAACACTTATTCTAACAAACTCTTATTCTTTCTATCATTTCTTCATGTATATTTTTATGCAAATCAATTGCATTTCTTTCACTGATATATAACGGTATGTTTTCGTCTTCATTATGCAACCTTTTGTCTTTTCAATTCCTATGCTATTAAATACATCCACCATTACACACATGGGGACGGGGTCGTCTATCACACAGCAGACCATCCTGTACTCAACAAGTAGAACGCTCTCTATATGCCGAAGTTTAAATGTACCTATTTACTATGCCTCCCCACGGGACAGAGTTAGACACCAGGGTCGTTTTTTAACGTGGAGAAAAGGTACAAAAATAAAAATTGTCTCAGTCGTGAAGGATTTCTCCTCCACCGAAAGAGAACAAGAAATAGAAGTGCAGCATCTGAAGAACAGATACTACACTTTGATCTTGTCCCGAGGGCCAAGAAAATAAATGTAATCACACCCCTTCACTTTTGAGATCCCTAAATACCAGAAAGCTTTCTATCCTAATAGTTTTTTTTTTCCCCTCAAACCGATAGACTTTTGGAATTCTCTTCCTGCTACCTGTTTTCCAGACTGTACTGGTTTTTTTTTTTTTTTTTTATTACCATTCCACCCCAAACAAGGCACATTGCCACTTTGATGTAGGAGGCTACTATCAGGGACATAAGCTACAGGGGTACTATGTGGGGAATTGGGCAGCAAGATGTTGATTCACATTACACTTGAACTTCTGCATGTCAGTACAGTTGGGGAAGCAGGGACCGAGAAAGGAATTCCAAAGTCTTGCTGTCCTGGGGAAGAAATTACTGGAGTAGAAGGCCCTCTTACATCTAGGGATCTCTACTGTGAAGGGGTGGGATTTAGTTGCTTGTCGGGGTTATTTACGTTGAGGGGGCACAAGTGCTTGCAGTTCATCAGAGCATTCACCTTGCAACCTCTATCTCACAGAAGAGATGTTGCGAGTTTGTCTCTGCTTTATCGTTATTTTCATGGAAAGTGTTCGATTGAGCTTCAGTCTATGGTCCCCCTTTGCCAAACTTTCACAAGAAACACTCGTCTAGCTGAAAGCACTATCAATAATTCCCCCCACTCTTTATCTGTGTCTAAACCTAAATGTAGATTCCATGATCAAAGCTTCTTTCTTAGAACTGCACGCCTGTGGAATTGTCTTCCGTTTTCCTGCTTTCCAGCTGTCTGTAATATGGTTGTCTTCAAGTCCAACATGAACAAGTTTCTGATGAGCCGTTCCACTTAAGTTAACAAATTTACCGAACTTCCATTACTATCGATTACTATATTGTCCTTTTGACTACTCTACACTCTTTAACCCTTATCCTTGAGTGGCCGATCGGCCTTGATAAGTGGTGACGCCTATGTATAAAAAAAAAAAAAAAAGAGTGCCAGCATGTTTCAACTGGGAACTCTGTCTTATGATCTAGCAATAGATCTGGTTTTATCGCAGATCATCAAATCATCAAAGAACTGTGGATCTTAAACGATCAGCTCAACCATCTCTCTGATGTCATGAAAACGTTCTTGTTTCCAATCTTCACTGAACACTGTGGGGACAAACTTAGCGCAAATCTTCCGCATCATCAGTTCCTCACAAATAATTGTGTGTACAGTTCCCACACTGACATCAAACTGTGCACTTATTGTCTCTATAGACACACACAACGGTCTTTATCCGTGAAATTCTTTATTTGGCCAATCAACTCATTATTTTACTTCACGTAAAACAATGTTTCAGTAATAACTTTTGGTATTATTGTAGATTCATACCCGCCACAAAATCACTTCCTTTAAAAATAAAAAAATAAAGAATAAAATAAAAAAATAAAATAAAAACGAGATTTTCAATGGACCGAAAAACCTTTTAAAGGAAAATGTTAAGATAGAAACCAAGTAAAAATTTATCGTTTGACTCCACTAAATCGTTTTTTTTTTTTTAATTTTATTCGTTTGTTTTTGTTTTTCAGTAAGTGTATCAGTTTGTTCACATGTAATCGCCTTAAAAGGTAGAATCTTTATTTGGCCAATCAACTCTGGTGTTCTGACTTCCTTACTCCTCCCACACCTCTTATCACTCCTCACAGACTCGCTGCCTTCCTTGAATCTCTTATGCCACTCAAAAACTGATACTCAATTCATGCAAAATGGTCCAAAAGCAGTCTGAAGCGTTCCATACGTTTCTGTGACATTTTTTCAAGTTTAAAACAGAATTTATTTCATATCGTTCTTCTAAAGTGTCCTCACGTCCAGATTGCATTTTTTTTAAATTCACCAGCTGTGACAATCAGGCTTTAGTAGGGTGTATTCCAATTCCTGCTGTAGCTGTTCATTTGAACCTGAAATCATAAAAACTGGTCAGTCATCTAATAAGATGCATCGCAATAACATACTGAATTTTCAAGAGTCTACAACAATTTTAAATGGCCGTACAAAAAAAAAGTCTGGAAACTTATTGAAGGTACCTAGTATATATATATTTTTTTCTGTATGTGGCAACCTATTTTTGAAGTTGGATTTTTTCTAAGAAATCTCTACTAAATATTACATCAGAGATAACATAATTTTCAAATATGTATTCATTTGTATGTAAACTGATTATAAATATCTCAAATCACCTAAAAAGTTAGTGGGTAAAACATGTGCTTTTTATACCCTTTGACGAAAGTAATTGGTTGGTTGTTTTTGTTTTACGGCATATCAACCCTTTTCAGGTTATTTAATGCTGAATCAAGTGATTTTGAAAAAAATTTTTTATTAGAATATATTTGTTTTTTTCAAGTCAGTTTCTATTTAACCCATAGTTGGGACCCTAACAGGTACTACCACTCCAAGTCAGAGTGGACCTGGGAGCAATGGCAATTAAAAAAATGTCAGGAAAAAAAAAAGGTTAGCTCTGCGCTCTAAGGTTTCGAATTTTTTAATAAAATCCATCAACCAATTGTAAGTTTGCTGGTTTCAGTATGATTAATCATGTGTTATTCAATTTGTTTTAACCAGATTTTTTTTGATTTTTTTATACATTATAATTAATGTTTTTTTGCCTCATCAGTAGAATCAAAGTCACCAATGAAGGCAACCCCAATCCCCCATCAGAAACAGCGGCATGAAAAAAGCCGACCGGACAGTCCTTTGGGAGCCTGAGCCACTTGCGGATGCTGTTTCGCACGTTAACATCGATAGCCCTGAGAGTATTGTGGCGCACGTTGCCCAAGACAAATGAATGCAATAGCCGGGGCATCGCATATCCCCGCCAGAGCTCAATGCGCTGCTGCGGCTTTAACGGAGCAGAATGCAACTCCCCGAGCCAGTCATGGACCACCTTGTGGTGTGGAAAGGGAAGTATCCCCTTCCAGTCGAAACTGACCCCGAGCAGCACAAACGAATCCAAGACCCCTAGGGTTCGAACGGGTTGAGCACCACAGACAAGCTCCGCTGCGGCCAGGTGTACGTTTTTCGCCTTCTTGTTAGACAAGATGGCAAGAGACAGTGATTTAGCGGGGTTAATCACCATACCCGATCGCGCCAAAGCTAGTTCCACCGCCTCAAGCTTTACTCGCATACCCTCTGGAGTCCGAGCGAAGAGAGTAAGGTCATCGGCGTAAGCTAACGCCCCTACCTCAGTTGACCCCATTGGATAAGCGATCTCGGGCAAGGGACAAGGAAAGAACCTCATCCATGACCATGTTAAAAAGCAGAGGCAACAAAGGGTCGCCCTGGCGAACACCACGGGAAGGGTGAAAAACCCGGTCTCCCAGCACGCTGGTCGTAGCATCATAGCCGGCCCGGATGTAGCGCACCAGAGGATCTGGTGCGCCAAACCTGCGCGCTGCCCGGCAGATCGAGTCGTGATTAACGGTGTCAAACGCTTTGGAAACGTCGATCATCACCGTCACAGAGATCCCGTGTCTCCCGATGGGCACTCTTGAGAATTGCATTTAAACAGGTGGTGACCTCCAGGCAGCCATCCCTTGCAATTGGGCGAAGGAGGGTGGCTCGCTGGCATCCGGCGACTTCGGGATAAGGGAGACTCTTGATCGGATAAGAGAGAGGGGAGGTGCTTCGCAAAGCAACACAAGGTTTAAGGTGGCTGTCACTATTTTAACCCCCTGCAAGGTCTCGTAGGAGACAACGTTCGCTGATAATTAAATTACTTTTATAATTTGCGTAAACTTTGGTACTTGTACAGTTTAATCAACATATAAAAATGAAAATATCAAAAAAAGTTTATATTGTACGTATCCGTTTTGAACTGAAGATCTCCGAAAAAAAACAAAAAAACATTTCACTTAATTTGATAGAGTAGTTTTTTTGTGTTTTTTACAGCGGAAAACATGTTTTTATGACAGCACTTTGAAGGCAGACATCTTGGATTTTTTCTTAATTTTTGTTTGGATTTTAGAAACGCCACAGGAAGATAAATCCATGTAAAGCGCGGACATCCCCTCCCCATCTTTAATTCTAGCTTTTCTTCATAAAAATCGAACATTTTGCTCGGTATCATAACAAATTGTTTTTTCGCTGTAAAAAAAAAAAACCTACTTGATGAAATTAAGTGAAATTTTTTATTCAGAGAATTTCGTTCCATAACGGATACGTACAATTTAATTATTTTTCGATATTTTCATTTTTTAATGTGTTGATTAAACTGTACAAGTACCTTTTACTTCAAACTAGATAAAAAATGTGAAACCTTAGAGTACAGAACTACCCTCACTTCTTTTTGCTACCAAATCATGGCGACTTTTATACCTGAAGAAGGTCGAAGGTTACATCGGCCGAAACGTTGTGCAGATAAGATGTGAGAATGATTGTTCGATTAATCGAAACAAAATAAATAATATTTCAACATTATTGATAACAAGACAAAGTTACAAGATATTGTCAAATTTGTCACGGTTCAACAACTTCCTGGAGTTCCGCTGGACTTTCGATAATTTGAATAATCATTTCGCCATCCAAAACAGACGGCGCGGTCGGGTCGTTCACCTTACACTGATGT
Source organism: Euprymna scolopes (assembly GCF_053919585.1). Classification (NCBI taxonomy): domain Eukaryota; kingdom Metazoa; phylum Mollusca; class Cephalopoda; order Sepiida; family Sepiolidae; genus Euprymna; species Euprymna scolopes. Next base: position 86,980,528 of record NC_136527.1, on the reverse strand, counting down.
ATGTCAAAAAGTTTCCGATTGTCAATAACAAAACCGCATTCCTGGCACATAAAAAACTGTTTCTCAACAAGTTCTTCGTAGTCGGCGTCTGCTGTTTGGATTGATATTTCTCTAACGTCTTGAATCGAGCCAAGATCAGCATCAGTCGACACGATCTGAGAGGTTTTCGCTGTCTCGATCTCAACATTGTGGGCCCGCATGTGTGACTTGAGCGTGAACTTATACTTGGTCGAATAGTTGCAATATGTGCACTTGTAAGGCGTGTCATAATTGTGCAACAGCATATGTGACGCCAGAGCCTGCGGGTCACTGAAATTTGTGCCGCACGTGTGACAAAGACTCGCGCTATTCTTTTTCAAATGTTTCCTCAAATGAGTTCTCAAATTACTGCGATCGTTTGTCGCAAAGTCACAAACATTGCAAGTGAACGGTTTTAATCCGGAATGTTTCAAAATGTGCACCTTCAGGTTTTTTTTCCACGCTGTCCGAAAATCACACAATTCACACTTGTAGCATCGTTCCCCCGTGTGGATCCGATTATGGTGTTCTAAGTCTCGTGGTGAACCAGTGCGGAAGTCGCAGTTCATACAGCATAACGGCTTTGCAGGGTTCCCGCTGCACTTGTGGCTTTCGATTTCCACTGCATTCTTAAAACCAAGCTGGCAGCTAGGACATCTGTGCGGACGTTGCACCATTCGGCATGCGAAATCCTGATGAAACTTGAGCGTCAATTGCGTAGCGAATGTCTTGAAGCAGTCTTTGCACTGATTCGTTTTCACTTCCTTCCCAGACGTGTGTAACTGCTTTTCATGGCGTTGCAGGTGATGCGCGTGGAAGAACGCAGCGGAACAGAAAGAACATTTATAATGGCGTTCGTCTACAAGAAATTGAAAACAAATTGATATTAAAATTGAAAACATAAATGGGTCAAAGTTCACCATTACGCCAACTGGAGACGTCTCAACATTTTGCAATAAATCAACAACTTTTAAAGGTTTTCGAGTATGCTGAACACAGATATCACCGGGAAAATTAGCGCAGACAAATAGTTTTCGAGATATAAATATCTGAATCGTGCAATGTAATTTCTAGTAGTTTGAATTGGCCGCCATCTTTGTTGTTTCAATGAAATGGGATAGTGAGCATGCGATATGTGTTGTTATGTTTAACGGTTATTCAACGCTATTTCTTTCGGGATAAACATCCCCCCACCTCCCAATGTTAAGAACGGCTTTTAGAATAACCCCCCTCCCCATGTTAATAACGGCTTTCGGAATAAACATCCCCCACACCTCCTGATGTTAATAACGGCTTTTGGAATAAACGCCCCCCCCTTCTCCATGTTAAGAATGGCTTTCGGAATAAACATCTCCCACTTCCCCATGTTAAGAATGGCTTTCGGAATAAACATACATCTCCCCATGTTAAGAATGGCTTTCGGAATAAACATACACCTCCACATGCTAAGAACGGCTCTCAGAATAAACATACACTTCTCCATGCTAAGAACGGCTTTCAGAATAAACATACACTTCCCCATGTTAAGAACGGCTTTCGGTATGACACCCCCACCCACCCACTTCCCCATGTTAAGAACGGCTTTTGCAATAAACATCTCCCCACCTCCTCATGTTAAGAACGGCTTTCAGAATTGCGTTGAGTCAACTACACAGATCATCCGCTCACTGCAGCGTGCGCACGCATGCTCAATATACCATTTCATGGAAACAACAAAGATGGCGGCCAAATAAAACTACTAGAAATTATGTAACAAAATACAGAATATTTATATCTCAAACTATTTGACTGCGCTAATTTTCCCTATGGTATTTGTTTTCAGCATACCAAGTCGTCATTTTTTTAAGAAATTATTGAGGCGTCTTCAGTTGGCATAACGGTGAACAGTGACCAAAAAATGGGTACAATGCTATAGTATGCAAGATACTTACAATTAATTAATATTAAGATTTATTAACTTTATATTATATATCTATAAAAGCGAAAGTGTCTGTGTGTCAGTTTGTGTATATTTTCCTACGCAATAACTCTGTCAATTTTCAGTCTACAGACTCGAAATTTGATATACAACGCACTGAGATTTGGGAAAATCTTTATAATTCGTTTTTGGCCAGAAATTTGGCTGTTAAGAGGTAAAAGTTCAACGATTTGACCTTTGAGAACTCTACCAAACTCTTCCGGCAATTTTGGGTCTAAACACTTCAAATTTTAGATATAGGTTCTTTGGACATGGATCTAACTTAATAACTTGATTTGATCCCAAAGCAGTAAATGTTAAGGGGTCATAATAGGGGTCAAAGTTTTAAAAAATTTGACCTCTGCGGTCTCTACCAAATTATTCAGACAATTTCTGGTCTAAACATTTGAAATTTTACATAAAAGGGTATTCAGAGATAGGGCAAGCTTTTTAATCGGTTTGGGTCGAAAATTTGAGCTATAAATATATGTATGTATGTTTGCGTGTCTGCCTGAAACTTTTGACAGAGGCAACGGATTTTCACAAGATCTATATTGTTTTGAAGCTTGACCCTTCAGACGACAAATACCGAAAAATTGGTTAAAACATTAATTTCTTCACCCTCAACTGGGTGCTTTTCAGCAGGGAGGTGTCGCCTTTTTTTGAAAGTCATCCCCTCTTTTCGATTATCTAGCCTTAATTTAAACCTATGCCACTTCTGGTTTGCCGGTGGTCATAACAGCAAAGACATCACGTTTTTTTGCTGTTCTTTTCCTCCATCGCGGTACAGGTTCGAGCCTGCCTTCCTACTACAAACTTTTTTTTTTTTTTGCTCAACACACACCTCCAAACACCCGGGCAACGCCGGGCACCCATGCTAGTATTATATATACTATATATTACATAGTGGCATTTGTCTACAAGAAATTGAATAGAATGATATTAATTATATACGTTCTTTAAAAATTTGGTTATTAATTAAATAATAAATTAAATACTTTATATTAACATTTATTTACTTTATTATTGCATTTACTGGATGGAATTCGTTTACAAGAAATTGAAAACCAATTGATACAAATTAAATACTTTTTATAAACATTTATTAATTAATTAAACAATAGTTTAAACAAATGAAGCATGGTTCCACATGAGTGCACAGTAGACGAGGCATAAAAAAAAATTACTAAGTTCAGCATCCCCCCCCCACTGAGCCCTAAAAGTCCCCCGGGGAACGTCAAATCCTGGTGAAAATGTACAAACGGTGCAGTTTTAGGCCTTAACATATGTAGATTTGAGTTCTGCACCATGCAAAAAAAGAAATGACTAAGTCCATCATTTGCACCCCCCCTTCCCCCTGTTTAGCCTCAAAAGTCGCCAAGGTCTTAACATATTTAAATTTGGGTTCCGCACCATGCAAAACTGCTAAATAAACTATTTACTAAACATACACAGAAAATTTTGACATAGACAGAAAATTTTGGACAAACATGGTAAAATAGTCCCCAAAAAAACTATTCGCAACCAGATTTTCAAAGATACTATGGATTGAGTTGGGCAGCAACATGTCTGATCATATTACACTTGAATTTCTGCATGTCAGTACAATCAGGAAAGCAGGGGCCTGGAAGGAAATTCCAAAGTGCAGCAGTCCGAGGGAAAAAGCTATTTGAGTAGAATGTTTTTTTTTTTTGTTTTTTTTACTCATGTTCACCCCTTACAAAGCATATCGCCACTTTGACGTAAGGGGCTACTATTTGGGGCCATGTCTAGGAAAGATTAACAAGATATTTGTTTGTTACAGTTAAACTTCTGCATATCAGTACAGCCAGGACAGCAGGCAGCAGGAAGGGAATTCCAAAGTCTAACTGTTCGAGGGAAGAAATTATTAGAATAGAAAGCTTTTCTGGCATTTAGGGATAACAACAGTGAAGGGGTGAGATCTTATTGCTAAGCGGGTTTTCGTGGATATGTACGTCGAGGGGATACAAGTGAAACGAGTTCATTAGAACACATTCCATTAAAATATTTGTAAAACAGGCACAGTGATGCAACATTGTGGCGATGGGACAGGGGTTGGAGCTTAGTTGACAAAGTGGGACCGATTATATCGAAAACTCTTTTTTGGACCCTATACAAGAGGGAGATGCTAATGGTAGATGCACCAGCCCAGATGTGGCAACAATACTCCATGCATGGGTGGATGATGGCCTTTTAAAGGTGCAGGATACTCTCAGGTGCGAGTAGTTTTCTAGCTCGATAAAGGGAACCCACCTTTTTTGCAGCAGCTTTTGCAATGTCTTCTATGTATTTGTTCCAGTTCATATTGCCCACAAATGTTAGGCTGAGGAGTTTGAATGTAGAATTATCAGGTAGGGTACTATTTGTCATAAATATAGGGGTTGGAGAGGCGTCTTGTAATTGTTAAATGAGAGCAGCTTAGTTGTACTAGCTGCATTATACTATATATTAAATGTTGCCATCCATTTGCGGCCCCATTCTACTATAGTCTGGAGGTCATTTTCTAACGATTCGGACATTGTCTTAGATTTATGTACATCTGTTCGTTCCTCATGCTTATTATAGGGCATTGTATCATCAGCAAATATACCCATCTCAGATACAATATTATCAGGGAGGTCGTTTATGAATATCATGAATAATAATGCTCCAAGGATCAACCCTTGAGATACTTCCGCATTAATGTTATGCTGCTTGGATGTACGTCTGACAACCTGTATGCTTTTATTGTTTAAGAAGGATCTAATTTTATTTAGTATACGTCCAGTTATATCATACAATTTAATTTTCATTAGCAGCCCTTTATGCCAGACTTTTTCAAAGGCCTTGCATATATCAAGGGCTACAATCCTGGCTTCGTCCGCCTTATCCAGTACTCTTTTTTGGACCCTATACAAGAGGGAGAGACTAGTGGTAGATGCATCAGCCTAGAAGTGGCAACAATACTCCATGCATGGGCGAATGACGGCTTTGTACAGATACTGGATACTCTCAGGTGTGAGTAGTCTTCTAGCTCGATAGAGGGAACCGACATTCTTTGCAGCAGCCTTTGCAATGTCCTCAATGTATTTGTTCCAGTTCATATTATCCGCAGGGGAGGTGTCTTGTAATTGTTAAAGGAGAGCAGCTTTGTTTTACTAGCTTTGAATGTAACCATCCATTTGCGGCCGCATTCCACTACAATCTTTACAACATTTCTACAGTGAAGGGGTGGGATTTTGCTGCCTGTCAAGTTTGTAATGGGTATTGTCATTGAAGGGGTACTAGTGCTCGGAGTTCGTTTCTGTGATGGGAGAGAGGTTGGAGTTTAGTTGATAGTTCATATATATATATATATATATATATATATATATATATATATATATATACATATAAGTAAATTCTTGGTACAGCAAAATGGAAGGAGAAATTTCAGAGGAAACATAATTTAATTTAAATACCAAAGAAAACAAAAAAAACGGGCAGGTGAAATTATTAAAATTTCCTTAAGGCCTTATTATAAATATAATAAAAACTACTATTGAACGTAAAATTGCTACATTTAATACTGTTAAACATATCGGTCCATCACGTTGTCTCATTTATTTAAAATTACCATGGTTAGGTCCTGTTGGCCTTCATATTGTTAAAAGGATTTCTTCTGCTACTCAACGTTGTTTTCCAGCTACTATGCTTAGAGTAGTTTACACAACTCGAACCTTTTTCTCTTCTTTTCGTAAAGATGTTTTGCCAACCATTCAAAAGAATTCTGTTGTTTATAAATTTGTTTGTCAGTGTGGAGCTGACTACGTTGGCAAAACATCCCAAAGATTGGAAATGAGAATATCCCAACACATCCCTCGGGATATTCGACTACACCAGGTTTCGAGAACATCCGGGCACTCCCAAGCTCATGAGTCCGCCATCGGCAATCACCTGATGAGTATAAATAGGTGTTCTGATCAATATTCCGATGGGTGGTTTTATGTTTTATACAGTGCGAGGTCGAACTATCATCTCAATATCATTGAGGCGTTAGTCATTAACAACTCTCGACCTAGCCTGTGTAGACAAAAGATTTTGAAACATCAGTTGGATATATTTATTGATTTAAAACCACCTGAACAATGAGATTTTTTTTTCTCACTGTGCTTCTAACTAAAACCAAATTCCCTTCTTTCCTCATTCGATTCTTAGTTTTTAATTTATCATTCTGACGTTTCCTCTTAGAAGGTCAGACGATAAGGCGTTAAGGAAATTTTAATAATTTCACCTGCCCGTTTTTTTGTTTTCTTTGGTATTTAAATTAAATTATGTTTCCTCTGATATATATATATATATATATATAAGAAATGAAAACTTTAAGTTGAAATTTACAATCAAATTTATTGCTCAACAGGATACTCCAAAAAACAATTTACAAAGTGCTTATTCTGCGGACTTTCAATTCAAAGAAAGTGTTGTATTAGAGATAGGGGTGTTATGTCTGTGTGTGGTTGTATGCGCGCACGTGTGTGTGTTTTAATGTGTCGGGTCTGATTTATGTGTGGGTGTGTGTATGTGTATGGGTGTGCATGCGAGTGTACCTTGCATTTCATGTTTTTGTGTGATGGTATTAGGTTCTGTTCAGTTCAGGAGTGAATTTGGTGATGAAGTTTTTTTCCTGTGTAAGTAAATAAAAATAATTGTCTGTTTGGAAGATTGGCATTATTTTGAAGCTGTTTCCACTGCATGTGTGTACGTGTTTTGAAACATAGAGGTGTCTGTTATCTGCAATTTTGATGTTGCTCTTATTGAAAGTCCGCAGAATAAGCACTTTGACAATTGTTTTTTGGAGTATCCTGTCGAGCAATAGATTTGATTGTAAATTTCAACTTTTTTAGTTTTTATTTCTTTTCTCTTATAATAAGCTCTACTCTCTATTATTTGTGTATTGAGCTTTTTTTATTTGGTTGGGATTAAAATATTTATGTATAAATACTTGTTTTTTTATATTAGATCAGGTATTAGGTAAAATAGGTAAACATTGCATCTCCTTTGATTTCACTATATACATAATATTATATATATATATATATATATATACACACACATAATATATACATTGTATATATATATATATATATATATATACACTTGTTTATTGTTATATAAACATGGTCACATCCTGCTGCTACAAATAGCCACTTGATGATATCTGTTGTTTGATTGAAACAAGTGGCTATTTGTAGCAGCAGGATGTGACCATGTTTATATAACAATAAACAAGTATTATCAGCTCTTTTTATTGAGCACTATCTAACAACCTCGTTGAATTCATTAGTCCATTACTTTTGAATAAAAAAAAACCCGAGTATATATATATATATATATATATATATATATAGACTTATATGTAATATACTGAGTTCGTGTAATTCAGTACATTTTCATATACCAATAGGTTTTAAGCCAAAAATGGTTGACTTAAGGAGTAAACTACAAAATTATCACATTTCATAACTGAGCATTAATATTGACATGGAAACAATTGTAACGTAAAATGAAATACACTTTTTGTTGCCATCAACACCTTGTCTTGAAGTCTTGATTTTGCACACACAGTATATATATATATATATATATATATATATATATATATTTATTTCTTAATCTATATATATAAAAATGTAACTCTCGGTTAGTTCGCAATTAATAGTCTAAAAAACCACTGGACGGATGGCTTCCACGTTTTGGTATAATATGTTTACTATATCAATGTGTGTTTTTATATATTTCTTTTTAATTATAACATTATACTTAATTTTTCTATGATAAATAGGTGTTTTTCTTTGTATCGAGAGGCCATTTTTTTTATTTAGGGACAATTATTTATTACCGCTTCCTGTCACGTGACCAGTGTTATAATTTAGCGGTTTTCCTGCTAGATCTGGAGATTTCGGTTGCAATCTAGCGGGGAATTCTAGAAAATTTGGAGATATTTAGCACCCACACACCCGCAATTTTATTAAAAATACTTTAAAACATAAAATAAACTCATTCATGTAAGTAAAAAAAAGTAGCATTTATTGCCTTTGGTAACAATTATTTATTGATTATTTGTTTTGTTTTTCACCTTTTTTCCACTAACCATTCTTAAATCTTGCTATAAAATCGATTTTTCCAAGTACATTTTAGGGGGTGGGGGCATTCCAACCTCCAAAGTAAAAAGCAAGAAACAACAGCAAAAAAAAAAAAAAAGAAACTTATACCAATACAGTAGAATTTAATTATCTACCAACCTAAATACTTTTAACATGCTAAAACAAAGTTTTTTTGTTTTTTTATTTTTCTAATTTCAAAATATGTTGCACCATTATTGTGATGTTTAATTTGCAGTATATTTCAATTTAACTTTTATTATAAAAAGTTTGAGTTTATGATTTGTTTCCTGCAAAAAAAAAATACCCAAAAAAAACAGGCAACACTAGCTGATAAAATATGTAAGCCTTCTGGGGAGCTAACCGCTTCAATATAATTCCAGAAACATATAGTGAGAAAAAACGGAACATTTTATATATTGAGTATACTATATTTATAATTTTTTTATGGTTAAAAAGTTAAAATATGGAGTTGGGGGGGGGGGGGTAGTGATTTTTGAAAATTTCAGACGATAAAAGTTAAAAATCTAGCGATTTTCTGGACATTTCTTTCTCCTGATCTCGCGTTTTTTTTTAAAATCTCAGTTGACAACATTGCATCACTAAAAAAACAAGAGGGGATGTAGGTATAGATAGGTGACAATCTTATAGACCAAAGCATCTCAGAGTGTATTCAATTGAAAAATTTCTAAGTCCAAACAAGAGGGGATGTAGGTATAGATAGGTGACAATCTTATAGACCAAGGCATCTCAGAGTGTATTCAAGTGAAAAATTTCTAAGTCCAAACAAGAGGGGATGTAGGTATAGATAGGTGACAATCTTATAGACCAAAGCATCTCAGAGTGTATTCAAGTGAAAAATTTCTAAGTCCAAACAAGAGGGGATGTAGGTATAGATAGGTGACAATCTTATAGACCAAAGCATCTCAGAGTGTATTCAATTGAAAAATTTCTAAGTCCAAACAAGAGGGGATGTAGGTATAGATAGGTGAATATCTTATAGACCAAAGCATCTCAGAGTGTATTCAAGTGAAAAATTTCTAAGTCCAAACAAGAGGGGATGTAGGTATAGATAGGTGACAATCTTATAGACCAAAGCATCTCAGCGTGTATTCAAGTGAAAAATTTCTAACTCCAAACAAGAGGGGATGTAGGTATAGATAGGTGACAATCTTATAGACCAAGGCATCTCAGCGTGTATTCAATTGAAAAATTTCTAAGTCCAAACAAGAGGGGATGTAGGTATAGATAGGTGACAATCTTATAGACCAAAGCATCTCAGAGTGTATTCAATTGAAAAATTTCTAAGTCCAAACAAGAGGGGATGTAGGTATAGATAGGTGAATATCTTATAGACCAAAGCATCTCAGAGTGTATTCAAGTGAAAAATTTCTAAGTCCAAACAAGAGGGGATGTAGGTATAGATAGGTGACAATCTTATAGACCAAAGCATCTCAGAGTGTATTCAATTGAAAAATTTCTAAGTCCAAACAAGAGGGGATGTAGGTATAGATAGGTGACAATCTTATAGACCAAGGCATCTCAGAGTGTATTCAAGTGAAAAATTTCTAAGTCCAAACAAGAGGGGATGTAGGCATTGATAGATGGCAATCTTATAGACCAAGGCATCTCAGCGTGTATTCAAGTGAAAATTTTCCAAGTCGAAACAACAGGGGATGTAGGTATAGATAGGTGACAATCTTATAGACCAAGGCATCTCAGCGTGTATTCAAGTGAAAAATTTCTAAGTCCAAACAAGAGGGGATGTAGGTATTGATAGATGGCAATCTTATAGACCAAGGCATCTCAGCGTGTATTCAATTGAAAAATTTCTAACTCCAAACAAGAGGGGATGTAGGTATTGATAGGTGACAATCTTATAGACCAAGGCATCTCAGCGTGTATTCAATTGCAAAATTTCTAAGTCCAAACAAGAGGGGATGTAGGTATAGATAGGTGACAATCTTATAGACCAAAGCATCTCAGAGTGTATTCAATTGAAAAAATTCAAAGTCCAAACAAGAGGGGATGTAGGTATAGATAGGTGACAATCTTATAGACCAAGGCATCTCAGAGTGTATTCAAGTGAAAAATTTCTAAGTCCAAACAAGAGGGGATGTAGGTATAGATAGGTGACAATCTTATAGACCAAAGCATCTCAGAGTGTATTCAAGTGAAAAATTTCTAAGTCCAAACAAGAGGGGATGTAGGTATAGATAGGTGACAATCTTATAGACCAAAGCATCTCAGAGTGTATTCAATTGAAAAATTTCTAAGTCCAAACAAGAGGGGATGTAGGTATAGATAGGTGAATATCTTATAGACCAAAGCATCTCAGAGTGTATTCAAGTGAAAAATTTCTAAGTCCAAACAAGAGGGGATGTAGGTATAGATAGGTGACAATCTTATAGACCAAAGCATCTCAGCGTGTATTCAAGTGAAAAATTTCTAACTCCAAACAAGAGGGGATGTAGGTATAGATAGGTGACAATCTTATAGACCAAGGCATCTCAGAGTGTATTCAATTGAAAAATTTCTAAGTCCAAACAAGAGGGGATGTAGGTATAGAGAGGTGACAATCTTATAGACCAAAGCATCTCAGAGTGTATTCAATTGAAAAATTTCTAAGTCCAAACAAGAGGGGATGTAGGTATAGATAGGTGAATATCTTATAGACCAAAGCATCTCAGAGTGTATTCAAGTGAAAAATTTCTAAGTCCAAACAAGAGGGGATGTAGGTATAGATAGGTGACAATCTTATAGACCAAAGCATCTCAGCGTGTATTCAAGTGAAAAATTTCTAACTCCAAACAAGAGGGGATGTAGGCATTGATAGATGGCAATCTTATAGACCAAGGCATCTCAGCGTGTATTCAAGTGAAAAATTTCTAAGTCCAAACAAGAGGGGATGTAGGTATTGATAGATGGCAATCTTATAGACCAAGGCATCTCAGCGTGTATTCAATTGAAAAATTTCTAACTCCAAACAAGAGGGGATGTAGGTATAGATAGGTGACAATCTTATAGACCAAGGCATCTCAGCGTGTATTCAATTGAAAAATTTCTAAGTCCAAACAAGAGGGGATGTAGGTATAGATAGGTGACAATCTTATAGACCAAAGCATCTCAGAGTGTATTCAATTGAAAAATTTCTAAGTCCAAACAAGAGGGGATGTAGGTATAGATAGGTGACAATCTTATAGACCAAAGCATCTCAGAGTGTATTCAAGTGAAAAATTTCTAAGTCCAAACAAGAGGGGATGTAGGTATAGATAGGTGACAATCTTATAGACCAAAGCATCTCAGAGTGTATTCAATTGAAAAAGTTCTAAGTCCAAACAAGAGGGGATGTAGGTATAGATAGGTGAATATCTTATAGACCAAAGCATCTCAGAGTGTATTCAAGTGAAAAATTTCTAAGTCCAAACAAGAGGGGATGTAGGTATAGATAGGTCACAATCTTATAGACCAAAGCATCTCAGCGTGTATTCAAGTGAAAAATTTCTAAGTCCAAACAAAGGGGATGTAGGTATTGATAGGTTACAATCTTATAGACCAAGGCATCTCAGCGTGTATTCAAGTGAAAAATTTCTAAGTCCAAACAAGAGGGGATGTAGGTATTGATAGATGGCAATCTTATAGACCAAGGCATCTCAGCGTGTATTCAATTGAAAAATTTCTAACTCCAAACAAGAGGGGATGTAGGTATAGATAGGTGACAATCTTATAGACCAAGGCATCTCAGCGTGTATTCAATTGAAAAATTTCTAAGTCCAAACAAGAGGGGATGTAGGTATAGATAGGTGACAATCTTATAGACCAAAGCATCTCAGAGTGTATTCAATTGAAAAATTTCTAAGTCCAAACAAGAGGGGATGTAGGTATAGATAGGTGACAATCTTATAGACCAAAGCATCTCAGAGTGTATTCAAGTGAAAAATTTCTAAGTCCAAACAAGAGGGGATGTAGGTATAGATAGGTGACAATCTTATAGACCAAAGCATCTCAGAGTGTATTCAATTGAAAAAGTTCTAAGTCCAAACAAGAGGGGATGTAGGTATAGATAGGTGAATATCTTATAGACCAAAGCATCTCAGAGTGTATTCAAGTGAAAAATTTCTAAGTCCAAACAAGAGGGGATGTAGGTATAGATAGGTCACAATCTTATAGACCAAAGCATCTCAGCGTGTATTCAAGTGAAAAATTTCTAAGTCCAAACAAAGGGGATGTAGGTATTGATAGGTTACAATCTTATAGACCAAGGCATCTCAGCGTGTATTCAAGTGAAAAATTTCTAAGTCCAAACAAGAGGGGATGTAGGTATTGATAGATGGCAATCTTATAGACCAAGGCATCTCAGCGTGTATTCAATTGAAAAATTTCTAACTCCAAACAAGAGGGGATGTAGGTATAGATAGGTGACAATCTTATAGACCAAGGCATCTCAGCGTGTATTCAATTGAAAAATTTCTAAGTCCAAACAAGAGGGGATGTAGGTATAGATAGGTGACAATCTTATAGACCAAAGCATCTCAGAGTGTATTCAATTGAAAAATTTCTAAGTCCAAACAAGAGGGGATGTAGGTATAGATAGGTGACAATCTTATAGACCAAAGCATCTCAGAGTGTATTCAAGTGAAAAATTTCTAAGTCCAAACAAGAGGGGATGTAGGTATAGATAGGTGACAATCTTATAGACCAAAGCATCTCAGAGTGTATTCAATTGAAAAAGTTCTAAGTCCAAACAAGAGGGGATGTAGGTATAGATAGGTGAATATCTTATAGACCAAAGCATCTCAGAGTGTATTCAAGTGAAAAATTTCTAAGTCCAAACAAGAGGGGATGTAGGTATAGATAGGTCACAATCTTATAGACCAAGGCATCTCAGCGTGTATTCAAGTGAAAAATTTCTAAGTCCAAACAAAGGGGATGTAGGTATTGATAGGTTACAATCTTATAGACCAAGGCATCTCAGCGTGTATTCAAGTGAAAAATTTCTAAGTCGAAACAAAGGGGATGTAGGTATAGATAGGTGACAATCTTATAGACCAAGGCATCTCGGCGTGTATTCAATTTAAAATTTCTAAGTCCAAACAAGAGGGGATGTAGGTATAGGTAGATGAAAATCTTATAGACCAAGGCAAGTCAACGTGTATTCAAATGAAAATTTCTAAGTCCTTACAGGGGCGGACGTTGGTATAGGTAGATGAGGAGCTACTAGACCAACACATGTCCACGAGTATTCAATTTAAATTTCTAAGTTCAAAACAGTGTAAATAAGTGTCTGGAAGTGGCCGATCGACGCCTACTGCCATGTTGGGTGCATGTAGGCGTAGCAAAATGCCTTCTAATCTGCTAGGCACATCGGGACTTAGTTTATTTTCTGTCCTTTCTCTGCACCGTGTAGGTTGGCGTCTGGATGTGCCTCATCGATGCCTTGGCATATAAACGTGTAATCAAGTTAAAACTTCTAACTTCAAAACGGGAGTTAGGTACCGGTAAATGAGAAGCTTATCAATCTAGACATGTTGAAATTTATAAGTTCACACATAGTGGATAGCAAGGCGAGGAATAGGGATATAGAATAAGAAAAGAGAGATAGACAGATCTAGATAAATACAGAGGTATAAAGAGATACAGGCAAGGGAGATACATTTCATGATTCAACTTATATGCTAATAAGAAATAGTTGGTATATCAGGAACACAAGCATTGTATTTACTAGTTAATTTTACATCAGAATACACTTGTAGATTTTATGTAGCTTTTTTTCTATAGGGAACATGCAAATAGCACACATAACATCTAGACATATAAATATATACATAAAACAATTACAGTTATGAGATATATCTGAACTAATCCAAAAAGACAATAATGATGAATATCATCACTTACCTTGGAAAATTATCCAGGCTGTATGCCTACTCACATTCCATCAAACACCAGAAAATCATGAGCAATTGCTTGGTTGATTTTTTTTATTTTTTTTATTTTTATTTTTTTCATACACATTTGTAATTGTGTCTTGTTTTATCAAGTATTTTTGTAGTTAATCTGTGGTGTTGGGAGAGGTGTTAACATGAATCAATTTTGCTTAACATTTTTTATTATGTATATTTTTTCAGTTTACAGAGTCATTCCAGTACCAAGTCTGACACTGTAATTGCTTGAAAAGTATTGCATTGGGAAGGAATCTTTTTTTTTTTTTTTTTTTTTTTTGAGGTGTGCAGGAATTTCAGTAGGGGATGTTTCTACTGATTTCAGATTCCAAGACAGCAAATTTGTATTTTATTGTTTGTGCATTCTTTTATCAAGTTTTTACAGATGTTTTTGTGTTATGAAAGTGAAAATGAATGAGTTGCAAAGACATTTACATTTTTGCATTCTTTTTTTAATTCTTCACCTTTTTTGTTTTAATGTCCCAAGAGTGAACCAAGACGGATGAGTCTTATTCAGCAGAGTCGAAAAAAACAGGTTACCTTTGATTGTCCTCAATGGATTTGTCCATAGTATAATGTGTCCAAGTTATTGCCCTAATAAAGTGAGAACCATACCCCAAAACTAATGCAGAACTCTACTTAATTAAATGAGCACTCTCAAAGACAATTTATCTAACATAATTTTGAAATATGTTTTATAAAGTTACCATAGAGCTCTCAAATATATTAGGCACTCAAATAGGAAATTTGTTTCAAATACTTGTCATATATATATATATATATATATATATATATATATATATATATATATTAAAAACTTACAGTATATCTATACTTACATATTGACATTTAGGTTTTCAAAACATACTGCAGAGCTCCTCATGTTTTCTGAATTTTATGCTTTCGTCTACTAATCTATTGAGCACTCTTAAGTATATTTGTGTAGCTGAATTGCCATACATGTTTTTGAAAGTGTATATTTAGCTCTACTAATGTATTGTACTCTGTCAAAATAAATTTATGCAGTTGAAATGCCATATCTGTTTCTCAAATGTTTTATTTAGCTCTACTAATATATTGAGCACTCTGGAAGTAGATTTGTCTAAAATAATTGCAAAAATGTTTCCAACTCTTACTACAAAGCTCTTTAAATGCATTGAGCACTCTTAAAGTAAAATCGTCTTGTATAATTAAACAAAGCAATTTTTAAACTTACTACACAGCTATATAAAACTATGGAGCACATGCAAGCATCATTGGTATATATATAGATCACATAATTATTAGAAGTTATTTTTTTACTTGAAATACATATATATATATATATATATATATTCAAGGGAGACAATTTGTATATAGATGACATAATTAGAAGTTATTTTTTTAATTGAAATGCATATATATATATATATTTAATCTATATCTATATATATTCAAGGGAGACAATTTATATATACATCACATAATGATTAGAAGTTATTTTGTATATATATTCACGGGAGACAATTTGTATATAGATGACATAATAATCAGAAGTGATTTTTTTAAGGAAATATATATATATATATATATATATATATATATATATACAAGGGAGACAATTTATATATAGATCACATAATTAATGGAAGTCTGTTTTAATTGAAGTAAATATATATATATATATATATATATATATATATATATATATATATATATATATATATATATATATTTTATTTCAATTCCATCAATGAGACATAGAGCAATAAAGTCATGTTATTTACATTTTGACTTAATAATAACCCTTTAAAATAGTGCTCAAAACTAGACAGAGCTGATATTATAAAACGTTTATTTTATTACAGGATAAATAAACATTAAGATTTAACTAGATTTATATAAGAGTGCTCAATAAGACATAGAGCAATAAGGACATTTTATTTAGATTTTTATTTAATAATTACACTTTAAATAGTGCTAAACAAAGGGAGACAATTTGTATATACATCACATAATTATTAGAAGTAATTTTTTATTGAAAATATATATATATATATATGTATATATTCAATGAGACAATTAGTATACAGATCACATAATTATTAGAACATATTTTTTTTATTGAAATATATATATATGTATATATATATATATAAATATATATTTAAGGGAGACAATTTATATATAGATCACATAATTATTAGAAGTTATTTTTTTATTGAAATAAATATATATATATAATATATATATATATGTTCAAGGGAGACAATTTGTACATATATCACATAATTATTAGAAGTTATTTTTTTAATTGATATATTTTTATATATATTTATATATATATATATATTCAATTTTTATATGTATTTTTTTTATTACAGGATAAATAAACATTAAGATTCAACTAGTTATATAAGAGTGCTCAATGAGACATAGAGCAATAAAGACATTTTATTTAGGTTTGTACTTAATAAATACCCTTTAAATAGTATTCAAAACTAGACAGAGCTGATATTATAAAACGTTTATTTTATGACAGGATAAGTAAACATAAAGATTTAACTAGAGTTATATAAGAGTGGTCAATTAGACATAGAGCAATGAAGACATTTATATATATATATATATAATCTATATATATTTTATATATATATATATAGTCTATATATATATGTTCAAGGGAGACAATAGTTATATAGATCACATAATTATTAGAAGTTATTGTTTTATTGAAATATATATATATATATATATAACTAAATATATATATATAAAATATATATTTATATATATAGATATAATATATATATATAATCAAAGGAGACAATTAATACATAGATCACCTAATTATTAGAAGTTTTTTTCATTGAATTAAATATATATATATATTCAAGGGGGTCGTTTGTATATATATCACATAATTATTAGAACTTATTTTTTTAATTGAAATATAAATTTTTATATGTATTTTATTTTATTACAGGATAAATAAACATAAAGATTCAACTAGTTATATAAGTGTGCTCAATGAGACATAGAGCAATGAAGACATTTTATTTAGGTTTGTACTTAATAAATACCCTTTAAATAGTGCTAAAAACAAGACAGAGCTGATATTATAAAACGTTCATTTCATTCCAGGATAAATAAACATTAAGATTTAAATAGAGTCATGTAAGAGTGCTCACTGAGACATAGAGCAATAAAGACATTTTATTTAGATTGGTACTTAATAAATACACTTTAAATAGTGTTCAAAACTAGACAGAGCTGAGTTTATAAACCGTTTATGTTATTACAGGATAAGTAAACATTAAGATTTAACTAGAGTTATATAAGAGTGCTCAATTAGACATAGAGCAATAAAGACATTTTATTTAGATTTGTACTTAATAATTACACTTTAGTGGTAAAAAAAGGGAGACAATTTATAGATAGATCACATAATTATTAGAAGTTATTTTTTTTAAATAAATACACATATATATATATATATATATATATATCAATATATATATATATATAATCTATAAATTTAATTTATATGTTCAAGGGAGACAATTGTTATATAGATCACATAATTATAAGTTATATTTATTGAAATATATATATATGTATATATATATATATATAAATATATATTTATATATATAAAAGATGTATTTATATATTCAAGGGAGACAATTAATATATAGATCACCTAATTATTAGAAGTTTTTTATTGAAATAAATATATATATATATATAATATATAATATATATATATATATGTTTAATGGAGACAATTTGTATATATATCACATAATTATTAGAAGTGACTTTTTTTATTGAAATATATAAGTCATTCAATTTTTATACGTATTTTATTTTATTACAGGATAAATAAACATTAAGAATCAACTAGTTATATAAGAGTTCTCAATGGGACATAGAGCAATAAAGACATTTTATTTAGATTTGTACTTAATAAATACACTTTAAATAGTGTGCAAAACTAGACAGAGCTGATATTATAAAACGTTTATGTTATTACAGGGTAAGTAAACATTAAGATTTAACTAGAGTTATATAAGAGTGCTCAATTTGACATAGAGCAATAAAGACATTTTATTTATAGTTGTACTTAATAATTACACTTTAAATAGTGCTAAAGAAAGGGAGACAATTTTTATATAGATCACATAATTATTAGAAGTAATTTTTTTAATTGAAATATATATATATATATATATATATATATTCAAGGAGACAATTTGTATATAGATCAAATAAATATTAGAAGTTATTTTTTTAATTGAAATATATATATATATATATATATATATTCAAGGGAGACAATTTATATATAGATCACATAATTATTAGAAGTTATTTTAGTTATTGAAATATATATATATAAAATATATATATATATATATATATACATATATATATATATACAATATATATATATTCAAGGGACATAATTAGTACATAGATCACCTAATTCTTAGAAGTTTTTTTTATTGAAATATAAATATATATATATATATATATATATATTCAAGGGAGACAATTTGTATATATATAACATAATTATTAGAAGTTATTTTTTTGTATTGAAATATATATATATATATATATATATATTCATTCAATTTTTATATGTATTTTATTTGATTACAGGATTAATAAACATAAAGATTAAACTAGTTATATAAGAGTGCTCAATGAGACATAGACCAATAAAGACATTTTATTTAGGTTTGTACTAATAAATACCCTTTAAATAGTGTTCAAAACTAGACAGAGCTGATATTATAAAATGTTTATTTTATTACAGAAAAAATAAACATTAAGATGTAACTAGAGTTATATAAGAGTGCTCGATTAGACATAGAGCAATAAAGACATTTTATTTAGATTTGTACTTAATAAATCCACTTTAAAATAGTAATCAAACCTAGACAGAGCTGATATTATAAAACGTTTATTTTATTACAGGATAAGTAAACATTAAGATTTAACTAGAGTTATATAAGAGTGCTCAATTAGACATAGAGCAATGAAGACACTTTATTTAGATTTCTAATTTATAATTACACTTTAAATAGTGCTAAAAAAGGGAGACAATTTGTATAGAGATCACATAATTATTGGATGTAATTTTCTGTTGAAATACATATATGTATATATATATTCAAGGGAGACAATTGATATATAGATCACATAATTATTATAACTTATTTTTTTTATTGAAATAAATATATATATATATATATATATATATATATATATATATATTCAAGGGAGACAATTTATATATAGATCACATAATTATTAGATGGAATTTTTTTTAATAAATATATATATATAAATATATTTATATATATATATATAATATATATATATTTTATATATATATATAATCTATATATATTTTATATATATATATAGTCTATATATATATGTTCAAGGGAGACAATTGTTATATAGATCACATAATTATTAGAAGTTATTTTTTTATTGAAATATATATATAACTAAATATATATATATAATATATATGTATATATAGATATAATATATATATAATCAATGGAGACAATTAATACATAGATCACCTAATTATTAGAAGTTGTTTTTATTGAATTAAATATATATATATTCAAGGGGGTCGTTTGTATATATATCACATAATTATTAGAAGTTATTTTTTTAATTGAAATATATATATATATTCATTCAATATTTATATGTATTTTATTTTATTACAGGATAAATAAACATTAAGATTCAACTAGTTACATAAGTGTGCTCAATGAGACATAGAGCAATAAAGACATTTTATTTAGGTTTGTACTTAATAAATACCCTTTAAATAGTGCTAAAAACTAGAGAGAGCTGATATTATAAAACGTATATTTCATTCCAGGATAAATAATCATTAAGATATAAATAGAGTCATATAAGAGTGCTCACTGAGACATAGAGTAATAAAGACATTTTATTTAGATTTGTACTTAATAATACCACTTTAAATAGTGTTCAAAACTAGACAGAGATGATATTATAAACCGTTTATGTTATTACAGGATAAGTAAACATTAAGATTTAACTAGAGTTATATAAGAGTGCTCAATTAGACATAGAGCAATAAAGACATTTTATTTAGATTTGTACTTAATAATTACACTTTAGTGCTAAAAAAGGGAGACAACTTATAGATAGATCACATAATTATTAGAAGTTATTTTTTTTAAATAAATACATATATATATATATTTTATATATATAATATATATATGTTCAAGGGGGACAATTGTTATATAGATCAAATAATTATAAGTTTTTTTTATTGAAATATATATATATGTATATATATATATATATATATATATATATATATATATATATATAAATATATATTTATATATATAATATATATATTTATATATACAAGGGAGACAATTAATACATAGATAACCTAATTATTAGAATTTTTTTTTTATTGAAATAAAAATATATATATATATATATATATATATATAATATATATATATATATTCAAGGGAGACAATTTGTATATATATCACATAATTATTAGAAGTTTTTTTTTAATTGGAATATATATATATGTAGTCATTCAATTTTTATATGTATTTTATTTTATTTCAGGATAAATAAACATTAAGATTTAACTAGAGTTATATAAGAGTGCTCAATTAGACATAGAGCAATAAAGACATTTTATTTAGGTTTGTACTTAATAAATACCCTTTAAATAGTGCTAAAAACTAGACAGAGCTGATATTATAAAACGTTTATTTTATCCCAGGATAAATAAACATTAAGATTTAACTAGAGTAATATAAGAGTGCTCAATTAGTCATAGAGAAATGAAGACATTTTATTTAGATTTGTACTTTATAATTACACTTAAAGTAGTGCTAAAAAAGGGAGACAATTTGTATATACATCACATAATTATTAGAAGTAATTTTTTATCGAAATCTATATAAATATATATATATATATATATATATATATATTCAATGAGACAATTAGTATATAGATCACATAATTATTAGAACTTATTTTTTTATTGAAATAAATATATATATATATATATATATATATATATATATATATATATATATATATATATATTCAAGGGAGACAATTTGTATATATATCACATAATGTATAGAAGTTATTTTTTTAATTGAAATATATATATACATATATATATATATATATATATATATATATTTATTCAATTTTTATATATAATTATTAGAAGTTATTTTTTTAATTGAAATATATATGTATATTCAAGGGAGCCAATTTTTATATAGATCACATAATTATTAGAACTTACTTTTTTATTGAAATAAATACATAAATATATATATATATATATATATTCAAAGGAGACAATTTATATATAGATCACATAATTATTAGAAGTTATTTTTTTTCTAAATGAATATATATATATATGTATATATATAAATATATATATATATATATATAATATATGTATATTTAATATATATAATCTGTATATATATGTTCAAGGGAGACAATTGTTATATAGATCACATAATTATTAGAAGTTATTGTTTTATTGAAATATATATATATATAAATACATATATATATATAAAATATATATTTATATATATATATATATATATATATATATATATATAATATATATATATATTCAAGGGAGACAAGTAATACATAGATTACCTAATTATTAAAAGTTTTTTTTATTGAAATAAATATATATATAATATATATATATATATATATATATATATATATATATATTCAAGGGAGACAATTTGTATATATGTAACATAATTATTAGGAGTTATTTTTTTAATTGATATATATATATATATATATTTATATATATTCAATTTTTATATGTATGTTATTTTATTACAGGATAAATAAACATTAAGATTCAACTAGTCATATAAGAGTGCTCAATTAGACATAGAGCAATAAAGACATTTTATTTAGATTTGAACTTAATTAATACACTTCAAATAGTGTTCAAAACTAGACAGAGCTGATATTATAAAACGTTTATTTTATTACAGGAAAAATAAACATTAAGATTTAACTAGAGTTATATAAGAGTGCTCAATTAGACATAGAGCAATAAAGATATTTTATTTAGATTTCTACTTATTAATTACACTTTAAATAGTGCTAAAAAAATGGGAGACAATTTGTATATAGATCACATAATTGTTAGAAGTGATTTTTTTAATTGAAATATATATATATATATATATATATATATATATATATATATATTCAAGGGAGACAATTTATATATAGATCACATAATTATTAGAAGTTATTTTTTTTAAGTAAATATATGTATATATATATATAAATATATATAATATATATATTATATATATATATAATCTATATATATATGTACAAGGGAGACAATTGTTTTATAGATCACATAATTATTAGAAGTGTTTTTTTATTGAAATATATATATATAAATATTTATATATATATATATATTGACATTTTAGATTTATCATTGAGAATCATAACAGTTAGAATAAAATTATTAAAATTTATATTACATTATGTCATATTCACACAAGAATACCAAAAAAATTGTGGTTATCTAAATTGACGTTTACATTTTTTTAAAGTTATTACCTTGCTCTACTGATGTATTGAGCACTCTACATATAAGTCCTATCATTTGAATTTCTGTGTATATATTTTAAATATTAACAGTTAGCTCTTAGTCTTATCATCAAATTGCCATACATATTTCCAAAAATTTAACAACTATCTCTACTAATTCATTAATCATTGTATATATTTATCTTTCTGTCTCTCATTATTTATCTATCTATCTATCTATAGAATTGAATATGTCTGTCTGTGTGTACATTTCTCTGTCAATTTTAGTCTACATATTCCAAATTTTGATACAAAGGGTACTGAGATTTTAGAAAATCTATGTGATTGGTATTTGAACAGAAATTTTGCAATTAAGGGGTCAAAGTTCAATGATTTGGCCTTTGAGAACCCTACTAATTTCCTCCGACAATTATGGGTCTAAACACTTGAAATTTTACATATAGTTTCCTTGGACATGGATCTAACTTAATATCTCCATTGGAGCCCAAAACAATAAATTGTAAAGGTTCATAATAGGGGTCAAATTTTTTAAAATTACCCGTTTTTCTGCTTTTTTTTTTGGTTGGGGAGGGGGGCAGCATACACCGCTAAACACCGGGGCTACGGCAGGAACTCATGCTAGTATAATATATATATATATATATATATATATATATTTTCATATATATATATATATTCATATATATATATATATATATATATATATATATATATATATTAATATATATATATTCAAATATATATATATATATATTCATATATATATCAATTAAAACATAACTTCTATTTCCATTATTTTCATATATATATATATATATATGCATATTTATATCAATTAAAACATAACTCCTAATAATTATCTGATCTTTATACAAATTGTCTGCCTTGAATATATATATATATATATATATATATATATATATATTATATATATATATATATATATATATTTATGTGAATTAAAAAGAATAAGTTCTAATGATTATGTGATCTTTATACAAATTGTCTCCCTCGAATATATATATATATATATATATATATATATATATATATATATATTCAAGGGAGACAATTTGAATATAGAAGACAGTTATTAGAAGTTATTTTTTTAATTGAAATAAATATATATATATATATATATATATATTTGAATTAAATAACTTCAAATAATTATGATCTATATAAAAATTGTCTCCCTTGAATATATATATTATATATATAAATATATATATATATACATATATTTCAATAAAAAAATAACTTCTAATAATTGTCGTCTATATACAAATTGTCTCCCTTGATTATATATATATATATATATATGTATATATATATACATACACATATTAAAGGGAGACAATTTGTATATAGATGACATTATTATTAGAAGTTATCTTTTTTATGCTTAATTGAATTTTAATGCTTAGTTTTTCCATCAATTGTTTTACTTGGGTAATTTTTTGTAATGTATATTTGAAAAAAATCTATGTGCTAGTTGAGATAAGAAATAAGGAAAATTCTTACCTGTTACTTCCCAGGTGTTATCTCCACTTTTTCTCTGTTCTGCTTCTTGCTGAAACTCATGGCAATTTCATGTTTGTTTGTGTTCTTTGTTACATATATATATTTTTTAATGTGAGGATTTTTTTTCTTTTAATAATTTAAAAACTTTTTTTTGATTTATATAATAAAGAGAGACAACATAACTAATGGATTTTTTTTAAATGATATATTCAACTTTCTGGTTATGATCAAATGTACTACTTTATTTTTTTTTTTTTTTTTTTGTAGTTGCATAAGTTAGCTGATGAGAAGAAATACAAGCAGAACTGCATTCATTTAAATAAAGCTAATAGTTTAGAATTTGATTTTACCCAGATGTGCATGTACACAAAGAAAGAAACACTTACTTGAGGACTTCTGTAACTACAGGAAACATGTGGCAGATAGGATAGGTGATGCTGCTGGATTCAGTTGTTTTTTCCAATCCACATAATTCTCACAATAGCTTATAGTAGAATTCCACCATGATCAAGGGGAGTACCTGAAATTACAGAAATATACACACAGAAGGAAAGAAAAAGAATACTTACTCTACTTCTATGACAATGATTGCTGCGAAGACTTCAAGATGCTAATGTAGGAAGAAACAGATAGACATACATCATACGCAGTTTAAGTGTACCCAGATGTGCTTGAACGCAAAGAAAGAAATACTTGATTCAAACTGCACAAGACATGTGGCAGACAGGAACGGTGATGCTGCTAGGTTTCATTGCTTGTTCCAATCTATAAAAAAGAGATGATGTTTATAGTGTTTATAATCTACTGCTGTGTGAAAGCTGGAACAATGGAAACAGTTAAATTAAATTATCAAATCACAAAGACTGAAATCGAAATAGAAAGAAGAAAGGGTGATACTATACTCATCTTCCTGTTGGTGCAGACCACTTGCTCGTGACTGTTCGTTCGCCATGAAACTGGAAAGTAAAATAAATAAAAAAAGAAAAAAAGAGAGGTTCCACCGGGGAAAGCTCGTGTCTGGGCAGCGAGGTGATGAACTCCCGAAAGGAGGGGCACTATATAAAAACAAGCTGTGCTGCGAACATCTCCTAAAAAGCGGTTTCTACTCAGAATAACAGGCGGAGCAGAAAACAGAGGTGTTCTCTCTACCCAACAGGATTCGTAAAGATACCACTAGTTTGTGTTCATAAGACGGCGATGATCGCTCACAAAACTGGCATTCCTACTATCATATCGGAGGACCGTCATATATAATTGCACTACCATTTCGTATTGGAGGACGGTCATATATAATTGCACTACCATACCGTTTCGGAGTTCGTAGACAGTAGGAATAATAAAAGCGGCCTTAAAGCGGCTTGTGAGCACACAATCTAGTCGAACTCTAGTCGTCCTTAGTTGAGTCGAGGCAAGCATGCATTACATAGTAACACGAGCACGTGTCGCCTGCTTAGAGGGTAGCCCCCTTCGGGAGATTCGAAAGCGCACCTCACAGCGGAAGAGCTTCGGAACCAATCGGACCGTACCCAGACTTGCAGCTATTTGTTAACTTGGAAGTGGAGTCAACACCCCGACACTGAGAAAAGAGCTTTCCAAAAGCTCAAAACCAGTTGCATGCAAAGTCGGGGAAACTGGGAGCAGGCTGGGGAGAACACGGGGCCTTGCAGGGAGGCCCATTTTTCTCTTTCGTTCGGTTTACATCTTTCGGGTATTGTTCTCCTTCCAGCCTGCCCCCATCACGCCTTTTTGCTCGCCACATGCAAGCGTATAAAAAGACGACCAGATGACGGACGCAACAAACTAATGCCGACATTTTCTGGATTTTTTTTTTTTTTTTTTTTTGCCAGAGCCCATTTAGCCGTGTAGCTGTTAAACTACAACGTTACACCCCCCTACCACGGTGAGGATAGGGTTGGACTTTAGGGGGGAAAATACACATCCAGTATTTTATCCAATAAAAGAACGGTTTATAAACTGCACAATTGTCACGGTAATTCTACAGTTTATGGACCGCCCTTAAATAATATTATATGTATGCTTTCATCTAACAAATTTAAAAAAAAGACGTTAATTTAGATTAAAATTTTAATATTTTTTTCCCAGAACAGCACGGTTTATAAACTGCACAATTGTCACGGTAATTCTATAGTTTATTGACCGCCCTTAAATAATATTATATGTATGCTTTCACCTAACAAATTTAAAAAAAAGACGTTAATTTAGATTTAAATTTAAAATATATTTTCCAGCAAAAGCACGGTTTATAAACTGCACAATTGTCACGGTAATTCTATAGTTTATTGACCACCCTTAAATAATATTATATGTATGCTTTCACCTAACAAATTAAAAAAAAAGACGTTAATTTAGATTTAAATTTAAAATATATTTTCCAGCAAAAGCACGGTTTATAAACTGCACAATTGTCACGGTAATTCTATAGTTTATCGACCGCCCTTAAATAATATTATATGTATGCTTTCACCTAACAAATTTAAAAAAAAAAAACGTTAATTTAGATTTAAATTTAAAATATATTTTCCAGCAAAAGCACGGTTTATAAACTGCACAATTGTCACGGTAATTCTATAGTTTATCGACCACCCTTAAATAATATTATACGTATGCTTTCACCTAACAAATTTAAAAAAAAGACGTTAATTTAGATTTAAATTTTAATATTTTTTTCCCAGAACAGTACGGTTTATAAACTGCACAATTGTCACGGTAATTCTATAGTTTATTGACCACCCTTAAATAATATTATACGTATGCTTTCACCTAACAAATTTAAAAAAAAGACGTTAATTTAGATTTAAATTTTAATATTTTTTTCCCAGAACAGCACGGTTTATAAACTGCACAATTGTCACGGTAATTCTATAGTTTATCGACCGCCCTTAAATAATATTATATGTATGCTTTCACCTAACAAATTAACAAAAACAGACGTTAATTTAGATTTAAATTTAAAATATATTTTCCAGCAAAAGCACGGTTTATAAACTGCACAATTGTCACGGTAATTCTATAGTTTATCGACCACCCTTAAATAATATTATATGTATGCTTTCACCTAACAAATTAAAAAAAAAGACGTTAATTTAGATTTAAACTTTAATATTTTTTTCCCAGAACAGCACGGTTTATAAACT
>NC_136527.1:86818134-86948134 GCF_053919585.1 Euprymna scolopes | reverse complement strand
AGTTTTCCGGGCACTGGTATAAGTGCTATGGGTTCATGAGAGCACATCCCATTAAAGTACTTGTAAACAGGGATGCAACACTGAGGCGATGGGACAGACGTTGGAGATTGACCTATAGCACGCACGGGGCCTATTAGATTAGATACTCTTTTTTTTGTTGTTTTTGTGCTCAACGATAAAAACCGACTTCTTCATTTGTGTTTGCTTCTCATTTTCGCTTTTTCTCTGATAAGTGTTTCGCTAATGTGAAAAAGAAAACATGTTCGAACGTTTGCTGACATTTATTGGATGTGTTCCTACCAGTATTTTGCTTAATTTTCGAGTTTGGAGCGATTATCGAGTCTCACAAGATGTCTGTAAAATGTCAGACACTTCTTTATTGTTCTAACTTAAAACCGTGCGCTACTTTTGTTTGTGTTGAATAAACGTTTTAAAATAAGTTAAAACAACAAAAATGTGATCTAGGTAGGTAGCAGAGTAACTTATCTTGCCTTTGGTAACATTCATTTTCTTATATATTTATTTATTCACTACTTTTTCGTTTTGTTCTCTTGAATGCGAAATATTCGCCATGAAATTTCCACGGGCCACGATTATTTCGTTTTATTAATCTTAAGTTTCATAGAATAAAAAGTTCAGACACAACTTTGTCGAGCGATTTATAATCGATTTCATTTAACTTCTGTTTGACCCCGGCACGTACGATCCTTTCTCTCCTTCCCCCACTCTCTCTCTCTCTTCTTTAGCTTGGTGACAAGCGATATGCTTATGTGTGCGTGCGTGCGTGCGTGTGTGTGTATGTGTGTACATGCGTGCGTATGTGTGTTGTCGTATTCACCAAAATTTAAAAAAATAAAAACTTTTTTCCCCGACCGGCCGGATGAGGTTTTTGAGGTGTGGTTAGAGTTCATGAAAATAAATGTTAGCAATAAAAACTTTTTAAAACCAAGTTAGAAAAAAGAAAACAATTTACTTCCCCACGGAGCCCCCGATTCTTCTTCTTTTTTTAGGCGATGTAATAAACCATATTTTTGAGCAGGGTTGCCTCCTCTCTTTATTTTGGTTTGTATATTTTTCATGTTGCAAAAATGCTCCCGGGAGATCTTTTTAGGATTCTAAAGGTTTGCTTTTTTTACACTTTTTATTATCTTCGAAAAATGTAAAAAAAAATGTAAACAGGCAGTTTACGATTTGAAATGCATCGTTAAAATGATACTTTTCGCTAGTTCTTTCAACTTTATATTTTTATTTCATCGTCTTCAAGTCCAATGTAAACAAGTTCTTTATGAGCCGTTCCTCTTAAATAATCCAATTTACCAAATTTACACTTCTAACGATTACTATGATATTGTCCATTGACTACTGTATGTACACACTTTAACCCTTATCCTCGAGTGGCCTCTGGGGCTTGATAAGTAGTGATTCCTTTATAAAATAAAAAATATTTCAATACTTTGATGGTGAGTCTATAGTCAGTCTGTGCTGATTTTCCTTGCGATATTCGTTTTCAGCATACCTGAACAAACTGAGGGTTGGCCCCTTTCATATGCCGCCTGTTAAAACTGTTCACACATGGTCGCCAGTGATTTACATTTCAAAATACACGCATTGATAAAACAAGCTCCAAAACTAGTAGTCGGTCATTCTCTGCTAATTTTCCTTGCGATATTCGTTTTCAGCATACCTGAACAACTTGATGGTTGGCCCCTTTCATATGCCGCCTGGTCAAACATGTTCGCCAGTGATTTACATTTTAAAATACACGCATTACTATCTCGAAAACTATTGGTCTGTCTGTGCTAATTTTCCTTGCGATATTCGTTTTCAGCATACCTGAACAAACTGAGAGTTGGCCCCTTTCATATGCTGCCTGTTCAAACATGGTCGCCGTGATTTACATTTCAAAATACACGCATTAATAAAACTAGCTCCCAAACTATTTGTCTGTGCTAATTTTCCTTGCGATATTCGTTTTCAGCATACCTAAACAAACTGATGGTTGCCCCCGTTCATATGTCGCCTGTTCAAACATGGTCGCCAGTGATTTACATTTCAAAATACACGCATTAATAAAACTAGCTCCAAAACTATTTGTCTCTGCTAATTTTCCTTGCGATATTCGTTTTCAGCATACCTGAACAAACTGAGGGTTTGCCCCTTTCATATGCCGCCTGTTCAAACATGGTCGCCAGTGATTTACATTTCAAAATACACGCATTAGTATCTGGAAAACTATTTGTCTGTGCTAATTTTCCTTGCGATATTCGTTTTCAGCATACCCGAACGATTTTAAAATGGACAGTCTGAATGTCAACGAAGCACACACACACACACACACACACAAAAGACACACAAAAAGACACACACACACACGTAAACTCAGTGAAAGTGTCTACTGTCGATAAGCTAGTTGTAAATTAGATTACTGACTCTTATGAGTTTTAGTCTAACCACCCTTTACAACTGTGATACAGTAGAACAGTCCGTCTCTGGACAATTAGCAGTGTATCGCATAACTCAATGACAGTGTCGAATGTTGACTAGCTAGCTTTTCCTGATCTACATTAATGATCTTCCAAATCATATCCTTACATCATTTGTAGACATTTATGCTGACGACACTACCATTTATGGTACCACATCTAAGACAGTAAACGAGCAAGTTCTCTCCAATTCTCTCTCCTCTGATCTTGAGCACGTAGTACAATGGGGAAAGGAGTGGCTGGTTACTTTTAATGCATCTAAAACCAAGCTTCTCTCTTTACATCATCAACATTCTAATCCACATTTGTCATCAATTGAAATGAATGGCTCTCGTCTTCAGGAGGCCTTAAGTTTTGACAAGCTTCTGGGCTTGACCATTACTCCTGATCTTAAATGGAACACGTATATCAAATCTGTTGCCAAGGCCGCTGGAAAAATGGTGGGATCTTTCTATCGATCCAGTAGATATCTCACTGCTGATGCTATTCTCTATCTATATAAGAGCCAGGTACGTCCAAGGATGGAATACTGTTGCCACATCTGGGCAGGAGCTGCTAGAAAGAACTTGTCCTGCCTTGATAGAGTTCAAAATAGACTTCGTAGCCTCGTAGGAGATGTCCTTTTCTCCTCCTTGCAACCTCTATCTCACAGAAGAGACGTTGCGAGTTTGTCTCTGATGTATCGTTATTTTCATGGAAAGTGTTCAACTGAGCTTCAATCTATGGTCCCCCCTCGCCAAACTTTCACAAGAAACACTCGTCTAGCTGTAAACACTATCAATAATTTCCCCCACTCTTTATCTGTGCCTAAACCTAAACGTAGATTCCATGAACAAAGCTTCTTTCTTAGAACTGCACGCCTGTGGAATTGTCTTCCGTTTTCCTGCTTTCCGGCTGACTACAATATGGTTTTGTTCAAGTCTAAAGTAAATAAGTTCTTGATGAGCCGTTCCATATAAGTTATTAAATTTACCAAATTTTCATTACTAATGATTACTATATTGACCAACTTCTACTGTACACTCTTTAACCCTTATCCTTGAGTGGCCTCTGGGCCTTGATAATGTGGTGATGCCTTTGTAAAAAAAAAAAAAAAAAAAAAAAAAAAAAAGTTGTTAGTTAGGTTACTGGCTCTGATGAGTTACACTCTAACCACCCTTAATAACTGTGATACAGCGGAAGAGTCCGTTTTTGGACAAGTGGCGGTGATCGCATAACTCATTGAAAGTGCCGAATGTCTATTAGCTAGTTGAAACTTAGATTACTGGCTTTGATGAGTTTAAGTCTAACCACACTTAATAACTTTGATACAGCGGAACAGTCCGTCTGTTTCGCATAACTCATTGACAGTGTGAGTGTCGATTAGCTAGTTGTAACTTCGTAGCCGAAAAGTCCCTTTAAGAAGAGACTTGAAGATAATAATTATTGTTGTTATTATTGTTATTTTTATCGTCCAGCCATGTACGTGCAGAAATCTATTTCCAACTCAACTGTTTTATAAAACTTACTTCTCCTTCAACGAGACAAGAACGCCGACACTCGACTTCGCACCGATACGCGAATGACGATTCATAGAAATTAAAGCTGTTGATTTTATTGAATGTTACAACTTTGCCCCCACTCCTACACACACAGACACAGCGACGAACGATCTTGGCGACGCTTTCGATTGTAAATATAAGAGCGTTGTCGGCGGCGACAACCGGAAATGGCAAACCCTGTGTCAGTCAGATTTGTTTATTTCACGCCAATTTGAACTGCGAAATAATTCGTTTTAACTAATGAGACCTGTGGAAATTCTAAGGTTAATCCTTCGGAGTTAAGACAGCAAAGCGTAAAAGTTGAAACAAAAAATACAAAACAAATATATAATATGTAAATGTTACCAAAGGCAAGATAAGTTACTCTTCTACCTACCTGAACAAGTGTTTTAAGTTCTGCTGCGATAGTCGTTTTCAGCATACCTGAGCCAAACTGAGGGTTGGCCCCTTTCATACGCCGCCTGTTCAAACTGTTCAAACATGGTCGCCAGTGATTTACATTTCAAAATACACGCATTAATAAAACTAGCTCCAAAACTAGTAGTCTGTCTGTCACTGCTATTTTTCCTTTCGATATTCGTTTTCAGCATACCTGATCAAATTGAGGGTTGGCCCTTTTCATATGCCGCCTGTTCAAACATGGTCGCCAGTGATTTACATTTCAAAATACACGCATTACTAGCTCCCAAACTATTTATCTCTGCTAATTTTCCTTGCGATATTCGTTTTCAGCATACCCGAACGATTTTAAAATGGACAGTCTGAATGTCAACGAAGCAGACACACACACAAAAGACACACAAAAAGACACACACACACACGTAAACTCAGTGAAAGTGTCTACTGTCGATAAGATAGTTGTTAATTAGATTACTGACTCTTATGAGTTTTAGTCTAACCACCCTTTACAACTGTGATACAGTAGAACAGTCCGTCTCTGGACAATTAGCAGTGTATCGCATAACTCAATGACAGTGTCGAATGTTGACTAGCTAGTTGTAAGTTAGGTTACTGGCTCTGATGAGTTACACTCTAACCACCCTTAATAACTGTGATACAGCGGAACAGTCCGTTTTTGGACAAGTGGCGGTGATCGCATAACTCATTGAAAGTGCCGAATGTCTATTACCTAGTTGAAACTTAGATTACTGGCTTTGATGAGTTTCAGTCTAACCACACTTAATAACTGTGATACAGCGGAACAGTCCGTCTGTTTCGCATAACTCATTGACAGTGTCGAGTGTCGATTAGCTAGTTGTAACTTCGTAGCCAGCCGAAAAGCCCCTTTAAGAAGAGACTTGAAGATAATAATTATTGCTTTTATTTGTAATGTTATTCTTATCGTCCAGCCATGCACGTGCAGAAATGCATTTCCAACGCAACTGTGTTAAAAAACTTACTTCCCCTTCAATGAGACAAGAACCCCGACACTCGACTTCGCACCGATACGCGAATGACGATACATAGAAATGAAAGCTGTTGATTTTATGTATTGAATTTTACGACTTTGCCGGCCCTCGTGACAAGATGTTCCGGCAGATACTGCAGGCTATGACGAGCTATGACTAGCAAAGACCAGATGTGGGGGAAACCCCACATGCCTGACCATTAACCAGCTCCCATTTCCCACCTCTCGGGAGCTGGTCCCCTTTTTCCCTTCCCCCTCTCTTCACTCCTCACATTAAAAATTGGCCTTGTGCCTAATTTGCTTGGTGGGGGAGCAAATAAATACCATCTGTTCCGGCAGATACTGCCAGCAAAGACCGTATGTGGGGCCGACCCCACATATAAGACCTTGGTCAATGTAGGGGTAACCCTTCATACCAATTGTCACCATCCTCGAAAACTATTTGTCTCAGCTAATTTTCCTTGCGATATTCGTTTTCAGCATACCTGAATGAGAGTTAGATTCTATAGACCAAGGCAAGTCAACGTGTATATAAAAAAATATTTTCGTTAACAGATACTACACATTGATCGTTTATTTTATTTAATTTGATGTATTTTATATTTATTTATTTTTTATTGATCTTATTTTCATTTAACATTTAATGTTTTGGTGTTGTATTACTGTACACATAGATTCGAAAAAGTTGTAATAAAAACAAATATATAACAAATAAATGTTATCAAAGGCAAGATAAGTTACTTTTCTACCCAACTGGATATATTTTTCGTGTTTTTATTCAATATAACATGTTTATTCAGCCGTAAGTTTGGGAAAAGGTGTTATAAATAAAAACCCAGATAAAATACTGTACAAACTCGATCAATATATGTTACCGTGACATAGGTGGACATATATTCGGCGGGTTTTTAGTAGTATTGTGTATAGTTTTTTATTTATAACACCTTTTCCCAAACTTACCGTGTTAAAGAGAGAATCAGACGCCATTTTGAATGTTCCAATACATCGGTAAACACTATGTTTTTCGAGCTGAATAAACATGTTACCTTGAATAAAAACACAAAAATTATATCCAGTTTGGTAGAAAAGTAACTTATCTTGCCTTTTGATAACATTTATTTGTTATATATTTGTTTTTTGACAACTTTTTCGAATCTATGTGTACAGTAATACAAACCCGATGTTTTTTTTTATTAAATAGTTAGGTGACTGTACGGAATAGTTACAAAACGCCTTCCTCTCCCCATTTTAAGAACGACTTTCGGAATTGGGGGGAGCCCAATCTCTCCATGGTAAGAACGGCTTTCCAGATTGTGAGGTGTTTTTTTTTCAGAAAGCCGTTCTTATCATGGAGAGATTGAAAGTGTTAATACAAGTTAAATTGAATTTTTATCAGATCTTCTGCTTATTAAATTATTGGACAGAATAGTTAACATGATCCTCTCTACATTAAGAATGGCTTTCTGAACTTTTAAGGTAACGATTTCTTAAAAAAAATACAATTTAATAACAAACAAAAAAAACAGTTATTTTTACGATCCGAAAGAGGGAGGCGGTGGGAGGGGGAGGAATTGGCGCGTTGAAATAAAATTCGTTAAATTTCAAATTCGCTTCATACCCCCACCCTTCGCCACGTCATGACAGAAACAAAACTTTGACGACATTTCATTTAATTTCCGTTTGACCCGGGCAAGAGTGCAAACACGTGCGGAGTGTGTGGGTGTGTGGGTGGAAGTTTTATTGTTTTATTACTTTCATAATTTCATTATTTTCCGTCTTTCTCTCCCCCCTCTCTCTCTTTCTGACTCTCTCTCTCTCTCTCTCCCCCCCTCTCTCTCTCTCTCTCTCTCTATCCCCCCCCTCTCTCTCTCTCTCTCTCTCTCTCTCTCTCGTGCTGCTCACATGAAATAAACGCGGGAAGAAATATCGTGAAATGGCAAATTCCGCCATTTCACGAAACGTCGTGGTTAGAGACACATGTATTTTTACTGGGAGTTTTCACTAGAAGAAAAGTAAGTAATTTTTGGTATAATTTGTGATTTTATTTCAGCATTTCTTTTATGTAAAATAATAATCTTGTTTTTTTTTAATGTTTAAAGTGAATAATAAAAAAAAAATGATATTTTATTTAAGTTATTATAATTACCTCGTGTTATTAAACGAAAAAAAAAATGAACAGACACTACACATTTCGTTCTTTATATATAATTTTCAGTATAATTTATATCTATGTGTACAGTAATACAAACCCTATATTTGTTAATGAATATCACTTAAATAAACCACTCTACAGATGGATGTGATATTTGGAATATGCTGTAACATTGATAAAGACGAACTAAGGAACAGTTACGTCATAGACACAAAATATACGTATGATTATAATAGGAAAAAAACAAAAACCTGCAAAAGTATATGCAGTTATGCTACCGTGCCGAAATAAAAACGGTATTATTTAGAAATCTATTCTTTGTATTCTAACATTGTAATCAAGTTGTCGTGAAACTTGAATTTCAAATGAAAAAACGAAAAAAACAAAACAAAAAAGGAAATACAAAAACACGGTAACATAAATGCATAATTACTAATTATGTCTTTCTGGCTAAACGTAGTAACCGTTTCTTTTTTCTGTATTTGTATAAAAATTAG
This sequence comes from Euprymna scolopes, assembly GCF_053919585.1. Taxonomy (NCBI): domain Eukaryota; kingdom Metazoa; phylum Mollusca; class Cephalopoda; order Sepiida; family Sepiolidae; genus Euprymna; species Euprymna scolopes. Next base: position 86,940,053 of record NC_136527.1, on the reverse strand, counting down.
TACATGTTTTTTATTAGATATTGAAATCCATGTTATTAGGTTGAAATGGGCGCTTCTACACTATTGGGACGAGATTTCAGAATTGTAGGAATGCGAGTTAATGCGACAGTTGATGTTGAATTCGAAAGTGATTTTGGAGCCTTTAAACTGTCATTAATAATAATAAAACAGATACTACACTTTGAATTATTTGCTAATAATTAAAAAAAATATTTTCGTTAACAGATATGACACATTGATCGTTGTTTTTATTTGATTTGATGTTTTTTTATTTTTATTTATTTTTTTATTGATCTTATTTTTATTTAACATTTGATGGTTGTTATTAAATTGTTAGATGCTTGTACGGAATGGTTACAAAACGCCCTCCTCCTCTCTCCATTTTAAGAACGACTTTCGGAATGGCCGTATCCCAATCTCTCCATGTTAAGAACGGCTTTCTAACGCCGACACTTGACTTCGCACCGATACGCGAATGACGATTCATAGAAATTAAACCTGTTGATTTTATGTATTGAATTTTACACGACTTTCTCGGCCCTCGTGACAGATCAAAGTGTAGTATCTGTTCTCAGTACTTACTGAAGTCTGCCACTGGTTCAAGTCGTGGCTTTTGGCCTTTGGTCAAAAGTCTTTTTTCTTTGGCCTCTTTTGGCGTCTTGCTCTTGCGAGGACCAGCCCCTTCTTTGGGGATTGGACCTCCTTGAGAATTTGTTGAATTTTTGTTTTGTTTTTTATTAACTGTTGTTTTCCTTTTCTTCCAGATAGTCCGGGGTCTAGCTAGAGCTTAAGCAGCCGGCAGGGCCAAGGGATACCGACGTGCCTTTTTAGGCGAAGGTCCCTTGGTTTCCGAATCGGCGGGCACTAGTTGGGCTCCGGGCCTTCAGTTAGATGGAGCAGGCCTCTGCTCCTGCCACCTTGGGGGACGCCCCAGGTGTAGCGGTCGTGAAGGGTCCGGGGGGTGCCGTCCCGCAAGGCACCCCCAGTTCGAGAAGGGTTACCGGGGTCGCCGCCCCAGAGTGGTTCGGATCGCGAGCGGGGGCCGCCACCCCCAGTGAGGTCGTGTCGGGTGTTGCCACCCCGAAAGGCAGCACCAGTGCCGGATCGCGAGCGGGGTTCGCCAACCCCAGTAGTGATGAGTCGGTGCCGGATGCCGTGCAGGGGGTTGCCGCCGAAAAAGGCAACCCAGGCGGCATAATGAACGCAGCAGTAGGTGGGGATCGAAGTAGCAAGAGAAAGCGGCCGGTCAAAAAGTGGTGGGTCTTGGAGGAGGATCCTAGAGTCCCTCTAACAAGATCCATGTCAGCAAGGGCAAGCCCTAGCAAAGAACACCGGGAAAGTTTAAGGAGGAGTAAATCGGCCGAAGTAATAGTAGTGGATGGGTGCTCTCCGTCAGAGATAGAATCTGGTAGGGTTACGCCAGCTAGTTTGTTTGAATGGCCAGCCCTCACACAGAGTGACTGCTCCCCTATTCCACCAGGACAAACAGAACGACCAATAGCGGCGGTAATGGAAACATCAGCCGGGATCAGTGTGCCAGCAGAGGAGAACAAAGTGGGGAGCATCTGGGGCCAGAAAAAACTGAAAAGAAAGACCCCCCAATATTACCGCGAACTACTAGAAGGGCGGTACAAAGACTATGTAAATGGCAGCAAGCTGGAGATCATGCCGGGAGCACTGGAGGACATAAAGGAGAGGACGGTCTCCTTGGTGACTTTAGAGGCCAATGGAAAGGGGCTGACTGGTGTGCCCCTGGAGAGAATGTGTGAGATTCTGGCCGACCTGAAGATCCCAGTCAAATATCTGGTCCGGAGATTCCACGCTACGTGGGACCTCCTCCTGCCATCGAAGATTGAAGCGGAGAAACTGGCAGGAGGGGATATTTTATGGAAGAACCTGAGACTCCGCCCCGAGTACATGTCGAAGAGGAGAGCAGGAGTAACGGTACTCGGGGTTCCCAGTTTCATCAGTGAGGACCAGCTGGGTGCCACTTTGGCCCAGTTTGGAGAGGTAGAAGAGATAAACCCAACGAAGGGACCTCGCAATATCCAAACTGGGTCATATAAGGTGTTTTTGAAGGTCAACCGTGAGAACTTTCACAAGATCCCGGCACAACTGAATTGTGAGGGCTGGCAGATGGCGGTTATAGTGGAGGGGAGAAGGCCATACTGTTGGCACTGCGCAAAGCCCGGGCACGTGGCCCGCTTCTGCCCACAAAAAAAGGAGCAGGAGCAGCAGAAGACGAGTAAAAAGGAGGATACTGTGGAGGAAGCAAAGAAGAGGGAGGACTCGGAGGGAGGCGTATGGAGCAAGGTCGCCGCCAAGAGGGGCAGGAAAAAGGAAGCAGAGGCCCCTCCAGCACCATCAAGACCAGCGGCGGCGACCGCGAAAAGAAAATTGAGAGGAAGCTCCTCAGAGTCAGAGGGGGAGGAAGGAGGACCGGCGGAAAAACCCGTCGAAAAGAAGGAGAGAAAAGAAACGCCTAAAGCGTCTCGGAAGTCGTCTCCCCCTCGGAAATCCCCGGAAGAACAGATGGTTCAAGACAAGGACACCGAGCCTCCAACACCGGTTCCCTCAGAGGACGCTCGGCCCACCCCTCCCCTATTCAACACCCCGGAGCAGGATGAGATGGCTCCAGTTTCTGAAGAAGCAGTAATAGCTGAAGGTCAGGACAAGGAGAAGACGCCCCCCAGGACGGAGAAGACCAGAAAATGCCCATTCTGGCCGGGGGTCCGTCTGTGTGAAGTTGATGAAGCGATGGGGGACATCAGCGGATCGCAGAGAAAATATCTGCGCGTCCTGGAGTCGTTGAAGACGGTAGATGAGAGGAGCGTTACCGACCCCCGAAATTTTCCTGAGGCTCCAAACCTGATCACCTTCGTGAGGCCAAACAGGGGTGGGCGAGCGAAGGCCCTCTGGAGAATGCTCGAAGAAGGAAAAACCGCGTTCCCGGGCTTAAAGTTAGTTGACGGGGAGCACCCATCCTTAGCTCAGATACAGAAGCAATGCGAGGGGAGGGTCCCGATCTATGTTCACCCCTCCTTGTATAGGGCGCTAAAACTGACGTTCCCTCTGGACGTGGGAGGTCTGGCCAAAGACGGGCGGCTTACGCCTGTCCTGCTTACGGGCAGTCTTGGGCAGACCTTTGACGCCCTTTCCCCCGAGGATTTCAGACCCTTGATAGAAGAATATTACTAGTTAGGGAAACATGGCCACAAGCTTAAACCTAGCTAGTTTGAATGCGAGGGGCATGAGGTCTCGAAGCAAGGCTTCTCGCGTGCTGAGGGACCTCATGGCCCTTGAGGTAGACATAGCTGCAATTCAGGAGACCCACTTTGTTGGGGCTGGGGACTGCGATGTGCTGGTGAACGATTTTGACGTTTACTCAGCATATGGCAGTCTCCAGAGCCGGGGGGTTTCTGTGCTAGTAAGTCGCACCCTATCTGCGACGGTTACACTTGTTCATGCGGACGCTCATGGGAGGCTGGTCGTGGTCGATGTTGCCGTTAGCAGCGGCGCGTTCCGGATCATGGCAGTTTATGCGCCCAACATCCTAAGTGAGAGGGTTTCCTTTTTTCGGCGGGTGGAGGGGCTTCTCTCTTCGGGTCCGGAGCGGGTAGTATTAATGGGGGACTGGAATGCCATCCTGGACCCCAATTTAGATAAGGTCGGGGGGTCTAGCGGGCAGGGCAGGTGTGATAGCAGCCTGTCTGACCTGATGGCCTCGTGCGATCTGGTCGACAGGTTCCGTCTGGATCACCCCGGGAGGGAGATGTGGACGTGGCATACTAGTGTGGCCGCCCGTCCAAGTACATACTTGGACAGGATGTTAATTAGAAGGGGCGACGTAGATTTTCTATCTTGTCCCACGTTCCACTGGTTAGGTCATTCGGACCACAAACTCGTGTTGGCCCGTTTGAAGTTAGGTAATAGGCCTAGGATGGCTGGCTACTGGAAGATGAACGCCTCCTTGTTGGAGTCGGTCGACTTCCGGGAGCAGCTGTCGACACTAATTCAGAGGGAGTTAGTGGGGGCGGTTACCGGGAGTAGATGGTGGGTTAATCTTAAGGTCACCATTAGGCATTTTTGTGTCCAATATAGCCAAAGCCTCGCTTTAACTAGGGCTCGGACCAAAAAGCACCTAGAGGATAGATTGACCCGGGCGGTGGCAGGGGGGGATTCCCTAGATCTAGCACTAATTAAGGGGGACCTCAGTCGCTTGGCTAGCAAGCGATATGAAGGTCAAGTAGTTAGGGCTAGGTTAAAGGGAGTCTCCAACGAAGCCGTGAACGTTGACGCTGTTGAGCGTGGGGCCGCTTTAAGACGCGGCTCGGATGGGTACATTCGGGAGGTGAAAAACCTGGAAGGACGTTCTCTCGTGTCGACGCGGGAGATCTGCAATGGGTTTCGGCAACATTTGGAGGAGCGCTTCACCAAACTACCCAGACTCCGCGGCCAGGAGTTTGGCAGCTATTTAGCTGGCTCGCCCCGCCTTACTGCGGCCCGAGCGGCTAGTTGCGAGGGGGTGGTTACGGAGCGTGAGGTCATTACTGCGTTGAAGCAGGTTGGCCACAACAAATCTCCGGGGCTCGATGGTTTGCCCTACGAACTGTACTTGAGGCTGTCGCCCATGTTTGTGCCCCTTTTGACGGGCGTGTTTAACCACTGGTTTGCCCAGGATTCAATCCCGAGGCAGGTAACCAAAGGAGTGGTCACGCTTCTGAAGAAGGGAAACCAACATGGAGGGGGGAACCTAGATGATTATAGGCCCATAACTCTGCTTAACGCAGATTTTAAGATTTTGGCCCGTATTCTTGCGAACCGACTGCAGGTCGTTATCGACGAGTTGGTCGAACCGGATCAGAACTACGCTGTGAAGGGTCGAACAATTCAAAACAATCTGCACTTGGTTCGCACGATAATAGAGGGGTTAGAAGACGACACGGAAGCCGCGCTGATCAATTTAGATCAGTCCAAGGCGTTCGATAGGGTGGACCATGGGTTCCTGAGGGCTGTTGTGGAGGCCGCCGGCTTTGGTCCGGACTTCCGCAAGTGGATCTCCGCCCTGTATCGTGACCCCGCGGTGGTGGTGCAAGTCAATGGTAGGTTGTCGGAGTCCTTTGGGGTCTCCCGGTCGGTGCGGCAGGGCTGTCCGCTGTCGCCTCTGCTCTATGTCCTGGCGTTGGAGCCCTTCCTTCGCAAATTAAGGGACGAGGCGGCGAGACCAGTCCTACGCGGCATTGCTCTACCTGGCGGCCGAGTTGCCAGGGTGTCCGCGTACGCTGATGACGTCACCGTTTTCGCAGCCAGTCGTAACGACATCGAAGCGGTGATAGAGGCGATCGCTGAGTACGAAGTTGTCACAGGGGCCGTGATCAATCGCAGCAAGTCCGTCGGCCTGCGGTTGAGCGCCTGGACCGGGGTAAACTCGCTTCCAGGTGCGTTCGGCTGGACTGATGGCCCGGTTAAGATCCTCGGTGTGTGGTTCGGGCCGGATCTCCAGCTGGACAAGAATTGGTCGGAGGTACAGACTAAGGTCGAATCGTCTGTCGGGACTTGGATTCGGAGGAGATTGTCCTTGAAGGGTCGTGCGGAGGCATGCGCCACTTACGTGTTTCCGTTGATCCTTTACCGTTTATCTGTTCTTCCCCTGCCTGCGGACCGCTGTAAGGCTTTGGAGCGACTCCTTTTCAAACTGCTTTGGAAGGGAGGAAAGCCGTATGTCCGTAGACAGGTCTGTACGCAGAAGCTTAGCGAGGGAGGCTTGGGGATGCCTGATCTGCGCAGCCATCAACACGCAGAAAGACTGGCGTTCCTGAGTCGGACACTGATAGAGGAGGCACCCTGGGTACCGGCCGTGGAGCACGCTTTCCCACGGCTGTTAACCGACCCCGCCGCCGAAGGTCGCCGTCGACCAGCGGGGGAAGGGCGCTTCCTGACCGAATGCCGAGCCGCCCTTAGGGCATTGCCGGGGTCCAGTGACCTTGCACGGCCTAGGTGGAGGCTATATGAGGAGTTAGTGGAGGGCACCGCGAAAGATCCACTGGTGGAGCGGCTACATCTGTCGAGGGGGGAAGTTCTCTCGCTTTGGAGTTGGGCGCCTGCCAGTAGCTACATAAGTAATGCTGAATTCTCAATAACGTGGAGGCTAGTCCGGGATGCGTTGCCTCTCTTCGACCGACTTGCCAGGGTCTTCAGGGATCCCGATTATTATTATCCCCCGTGCCCACGCTGCAACGATGAGAACGAGGACGAAACGCGTGAACACGCGTTCTTTCTTTGCAGCGGGGTACGGAGTCTCTGGAGGTATGTCGAAGGGGTAACGGCTCGCATCGACCCCGAGCGGTCGGTGCCACTTGATTTAGCGTACGTGGTTGACAATGTGGACCCGCCGTTTATCAGGGAGAAACGGGCGGTGTTTCTGGTGATACTGGCTGTAGCTAGGTTAGTGACGTGGGTTTCACGTCTAGACATCGTCTATGAGGGGCGGTCTGTTTCCGATCGGGATCTGGTTGTTCGTTTTAAGCATCAACTTAAAACGAAAATCAGATGTGATTGGGAAAGGTTGCCCCGCATCGACTTTGATAGAAGATGGGTGCACAACACTAGTTTGTGCATCCGACGAGGAGCTAGGTATGAGCTTGTGTTTCCACCCTAGTAGTATTCTTCTGGAGGTGCTGAAGTTTCGATTGTCGTACACTCGGAACCCAGCCCCTTCATATGTTAATACGGGGTTTACCCCGTAATCATGGGTAGGAGTAGGTTTGCTAGTTAGGCAGAGTAACCACCTAGAGTGGAAAGCTTATACTTTATTTAGGGCCTAGACTAGGGTGAATGTGAGTTTGATCCTGTCCCCTATAGATCTTTGTTTTTTGATAGATTGGCACTAGGAGAGCTTCCAATGATGCCCAAAGTCCACCAGTTTTATTTTATCCTCGGCCCGATTGTATCCTTTACGTATTTTTATCTTGGAAGACGCCATCCATCCCTGTTATCCCCGACCCTAAGTTATTTTTCTTACAAGTCCCTATTTCCTCCACTCCCCCCTAGGGAACGACCTGCTTGCTTTCACCCTTTTTCCCCCCGGGGGAAGTGGACTGGAAGACAGTGGGCGTTTCATACGACAGACCAGCCGTTAGGTAGGGAGGGTCCCCTTACTAACCCGCCCCCATAGGCATTTTATTAAGTTGTTTTTCTTTTTCTTTCTTTTTGGGTGTATCTTAGTTTGCCCCCCTCCCCATCATCTCACCCCCATTTGTTTTATAAAAAAAAAAAAAAAAAAAAAAAAAAAAAAAAAAAAAAAAAAAAAAAAAAAAATAATACTTTAAGTTTGTAAATATCATTTTGTTTTGTTTTTTGTACATATTTCTTTCTTTACAGTACGAGAGTCGCCCGCCATCCCGATAAGCTGGGGAGCTGTCTTTTTAAGTAGGTCCTGGTAAGAATGTAGGCGGTTGTGGTATGATAGAATCTAGTATAGGTGTTTCTAAATAAAATACTTGCTTTCTAACGCAAGTTTAGCTAGCAAATTTAGCAAAGTCCCGTTTTCTTCCCCACTTCCCCCTTACTGGCCTTGGTGCCTAAGTTGTATCGGACCCCAAATAAGGGCCTGGCAGTAGATAATGCCAGGTCCGGGGCCGGTACGACTAAATAACTTCTCGGCCCTCGTGACAAGATCAAAGTGTAGTATCTGTTCTCTCAGTTACGAAACTGTCCGCCACCGGGCTTTCTGGATAGGTTAAGGTGTTTTCATACTAATCTTCGTTAGCAAGGACCGACTCCACATTTGTGGGAGCTTGGACCCGGAAACCGATCCCCTTTTTTGGGAGACTGGAATCTCGGGACCAACACCACTAGCTGGTAGTTGAGACCTGCTTTTGTTGTTTTTTTGCATGCGTTTTTTCTTCGTTCCGGTCTCTTCCCTCTAGAGACAGGGGATGGTCTAATTTCTCCACACTTAATTGCCTGAGCAGCACTGACCTGCCAGGCCCAAACTTTGTCTATCTTCGCTGCTCTCCCAGTGGATCGAGCAGACAGGGCTCTCTTTCTCGCTTCCGTTGGGGTAAGTTAGTGGGTAGTTGGGAGCTTGGACCCGGAAACCGATCCCCTTTTTTGGGAGACTGGAATCTCGGGACCAACACCACTAGCTGGTAATTGAGACCTGCTTTTGCTGGTTTTTTGCATGCGTTTTTTCTTCGTTCCGGTCTCTTCCCTCTAGAGACAGGGGATGGTCTAATTTCTCCACACTTAATTGCCTGAGCAGCACTGACCTGCCAGGCCCAAACTTTATCTATCTTCGCTGCTCTCCCAGTGGATCGAGCAGACAGGGCTCTCTTTCTCGCTTCCGTTGGGGTAAGTTAGTGGGTAGGGTGACGTGGGGTAGGGCGGGTGCTTCGTTTCTGCTCCCCTCTGTGGGCAGGGATTCCTATCCCCTCTCTCTCTTAATTGCGACGCGGCACTCTGGCCCGCTAGCACCCACTGCGTCTTTCTTCTCTGCTCTCCCCCCCTCGCGGGGGGATCTGAGCTGCTAACCCGACATCCCCGTGAGGGGAAGTCAAAAACTCTAATTTCTTCAAAGTCCGCTCCTCCCCCTCCATTCCCCTGGGTTTTCTTTTCCCCCACTACACTTTGGTCTGCGTCAGCGGCCAGTGCAACCGCCACGATGCCAGGCAGGAGGGGTACGTTACCCCAAATGCGCAAGATTTATTAATAAATAATAAACTAGACAAAATACTTTGAGAAATTCGCTCAATATATGTTAACGTGACATAACTTGACATATATTCGGTGGTTTTTTAATAGTATTTTGTCTAGTTTATTATTTATAACACCTTTTCCCGAACTTACCGTGTTAAAGAGACAGTCGGTCGCCATTTAGAATTTTCCAATACATCGGTAAACACTGTATGCTTTTCGAGCGCTGAATAAACATGTTAAACTGAATCAAAACACGAAAATTATATCCAGTTTGGTAGAAAAGTAATTTATCTTGCCTTTGATAACATTTATTTGTTATATATTTGTTTATTGACAGCTTTTTCGAATCTATGTGTACAGTAATACAAACCCTATAATTATTTCATGTCATTAAACGAAAAAAAAAAGAACAGATACTACACGTTTCCTTTTTTTACAGATATCATTGTCAAATAAAATGTATATTTATTTATAATTTGTTGTATTTTTAATCGTTTGCTGCAAACTTTAAATCGAGTATTAATCTTCTGTTTGAGAATATGTGTTAAATTATCGATGGTTTTATATTGTATTTTTTTATTTATTTATAATTTTATTTCAGCATTTATTTAATATAGAATAACCACGTCGCTTATTTAATCATAAATAAAAAAAATAAAAATAAAAAAATTATTCTATAAAAAGCATTTTCATTCCAAAATACTGAAATCGCCATTAAATAACCTGGAAAAGGGTTGATATGGCGTATAAGCAAAAGGCAGACTAAGAAATCAAGGGCAGATAATCGGAAATCTTGATTGTCTCCCTTGACGAACTTGTCTCCACGGAATTTCACGAGTGTTGTGGTCGGCGTTACGGAAATTACCGACCGTTTACTGATTTTATTTGTTTAGTTTTTTGGACCAGTTTTTTTTCACCTTTGTTTGGTTGAGAGATGTTTGAGTACTCGTGCAGTTTATTGACCACCGGTGTGAAATATTAACGTCGTATTTATGTGTGCTTTCCACCTAACAGTCGAATGACGTTAAAATTGATTTACACACTCACTTGTAAAGTCGCCAATAGTAAGATGTCCAAAAATTACGAAAAACGTTTACTCATTTTATTTGTTTAAATAATATTATATGTAGACTTTCACCTAACAAATTAAAAAATTAGAAGACGTTAATTTAGATTTAAATTAAAAATATTTGTCTGTCTGTCTGTCTATCTATCTAGCTGTACTGTATCTCTCCAACTACATCCTCTGTCTGTCTGTCTCTTTAACCTCGCATCGGCTCTCTGCTTGGTTCCTTATTTCAGCCCACCAAACTGGATATAATTTCCGTGTTTTTATTAAATTAAACATGTTTATTCAGCTCGAAAAAACAGTGTTTACCGATATATTGGAAAATTCAAAATGGCGCCCGACTCTCTCTTTAACACGGTAAGTTCGGAAAAAGATGTAATAAATAATAAACCAGACAAAATACTGTTAGAAATTCGCTCAATATATGTTAACGTGACATAACTTGACATATATTGGGTGGTTTTTTAATAGTATTTTGTCTAGTTTATTATTTATAACACCTTTTCCCGAACTTACCGTGTTAAAGAGACAGTCGGTCGCCATTTAGAATTTTCCAATACATCGGTAAACACTGTATGCTTTTCGAGCTGAATAAACATGTTAAATTGAATAAAAACACGAAAATTATATCCAGTTTGGTAGAAAAGTAATTTATCTTGCCTTTGATAACATTTATTTGTTATATATTTGTTTATTGACAACTTTTTCGAATCTATGTGTACAGTAATACAAACCCTATAATTATTTCATGTCATTAAACGAAAAAAAAAAAAAGAACAGATACTACACGTTTCCTTTTTTTACAGATATCATTGTCAAATAAAATGTATATTTATTTATAATTTGTTGTATTTTTAATAGTTTGCTGCAAACTTTAAATCGAGTATTAATCTTCTGTTTGAGAATATGTGTTAAATTATCGATGGTTTTATATTGTATTTTTTTATTTATTTATAATTTTATTTCAGCATTTATTTAATATAGAATAACCACGTCGCTTATTTAATCATAAATAAAAAAATAAAAAAAAATTATTCTATAAAAAGCATTTTCATTCCAAAATACTGAAATCGCCATTAAATAACCTGGAAAAGGGTTGATATGGCGTATAAGCAAAAGCCAGACTAAGAAATCAAGGGCAGATAATCGGAAATCTTGATTGTCTCCCTTGAAGAACTTGTCTCCACGGAATTTCACGAGTGTTGTGGTCGGCGTTACGGAAATTACCGACCGTTTACTCATTTTATTTGTTTAAATAATATTATATGTAGACTTTCACCTAACAAATTAAATAAGAAGACGTTAATTTAGATTTAAATTAAAAATATTTCTCTGTCTGTCTGTCTGTCTATCTATCTAGCTGTACTGTATCTCTCCAACTACATCCTCTGTCTGTCTGTCTCTTTAACCTCGCATCGGCTCTCTGCTTGGTTCCTTATTTCAGCCCACCAAATTAGTTCAGTTTTTTTATATTTTTTTTTATTCATAATTTGATTTCAGTATTTATTTAATATAGAATAACCGGGTGTGTATTAGTACTGGACACATAGATTCGAAACAGTTGTCAAAAAACAAATATATAACAAATAAATGTTATCAAAGGCAAGATAAATTACTTTTTTACCAAACTGTATATAATTTTCGTGTTTTTATTAAATTAAACATGTTTATTCAGCTCGAAAAAACAGTGTTTACCGATATATTGGAAAATTCAAAATGGCGACCGACTCTATCTTTAACACGGTAAGTTCGGAAAAAGATGTAATAAATAATAAACTAGACAAAATACTTTTAGAAATTCGCTCAATATATGTTACCGTGACATAACTTGACATATATTCGGTGGTTTTTTAATAGTATTTGGTCTAGTTTATTATTTATAACACCTTTTCCCGAACTTACCGTGTTAAAGAGAGAATCGGTCGCCATTTCGAATTGATATTTAAAAAAAAAAAAAAAAAAAAGAATCCTAGCTACTGAGTTGTAGTCGACAATCGTAACATATCCCAAAATTACGAAAATGCAATCATTAAAGAATTTCCTAATTTTTTGTTTATTACAACAACATTGCAAGAGTAAGATTAGTAAATGTGGATGTGTATTTTCCCCCCTAAAGTCCAACCCTATCCTCACCGTGGTAGGGGGGTGTAACGTTGTAGTTGAACAACAACTACACGGCTAAATGGGCTCTGGCAAAACAAAATCCAGGAAATGACGTCCGTCATCTGGTCGTCTTTTTATACGCTTGCATGTGGCGAGCAAAGAAGACGTGTTAAGGAAGGAGCAGGCTGAAAGGAGAACATTCCCCGAACAAAAAAAGAAAAATGGGCCTTACCCTATCCCTTTCCCTTATCCTAACCCTAACCCCTCCCGTTTGCTTCCAAGGCCCCATTTGAGCGTGTTCTCCTCCGCAGGCCTGCTTCTCCAAATTTCCCCGACTTTGCAGGTAACTGGTTTGGAGGCTTTCTAAAGCTCTTTTATCAGTGTCGGGGTGTTGAGTCCACACTTCCAGCTCAACAAATACCTGCAGTGCAAGGTGCGCTTCTCCGAATTTCCCCGAAGAGGGAGCGACACGTGCTCGTGTTTCTACTGTGTAATGCATGCGTGCCTCCACTTGACTACGGATGACTAGAGTAATACTAAAATAGTTTGTGTGTGCTCACAAGCTGCTTGAAGGGCGCTGGTAATATTATTCCTACTATCTATCAACTACGAGCTGGGGCGGTAATGCAATGATGGACCTCCGATTAATAATATCCGATACGATAGTAGGAATGGCAGTTTTGTGAGCTTTCATAGGCTCTTCCACATTCACGCACAATCTTGTGGTATCTCTCTAGGAATCCTGTTGGGTAGAGAGAACAAGAAGTCCCTTCCCTCGTTTTGGAAGGTTGTTCGCAGCAACGCTTGTTTTATATGGTGACCTCTTTAGGGAGTTCAACACCTTGTTGTACGGAACCCGATCAAAATCCAGTTAATGATGGCATGAGTTTGTTGCGTCCGTCATCTGGTCGTCTTTTTATACGCTTGCATGTGGCGAGCAGAAAAGACGTGCTCGAGCAGGCTGGAAGGAGAACACTCCCCCGAAAGAGAAAAATGGGCCTCCCTCTCTCCCGTGTGCTTCCATCAAGGCCCAAATTGTGTGTGTTCTCCTTCGCAGACCTGGTCCTCCAACTTTCCTCGACTTTGCAGGTAACTAATCTGGAGCTTTTCTAAAGCTCTTTTCTCAGTGTCGAGGTGTTGAGTCAACTCCCAGCTCAACAAATACCTGCAGCGCAAGGTGCGCTTTTCCGAATTCCCCCGAAGAGGGAGCGACACGTGCTCGTGTTTCTACTATGTAATTCACGCGTGCCTCCACTCGACTACGGACGACTAGAGTAATACTGCTATTAGTTTGCGTGTGCTCACAAGCTGCTTGAAGGGCGCTGGTAATATTATTCCTACTATCTATCAACTACGAGCTGGGGCGGTAATGCAATGATGGACCTCCGATTAATAATATCCGATACGATAGTAGGAATGGCAGTTTTGTGAGCTTTCATAGGCTCTTCCACATTCACGCACAATCTAGTGGTATCTCTCTAGGAATCCTGTTGGGTAGAGAGAACAAAAAGTCCCTTCCCTCGTTTTGGAAGGTTGTTCACAGCAACGCTTGTTTTATATGGTGACCTCTTTAGGTAGTTCAACACCTTGCTCTCCTTGACTCTTCTCATTGTCGAGGTTCTGAGTCCGGTTCCAGGTGTACAAATAGGTGCAAGTCTGGATAGGGAATCTCCCCAAGTGGGTGAGCCTACGCTCTTTCTTATCAGGCGACACGTGCTCGTGTTACTACATAATGCATGCATGGCTCCATTCGACCAGGAACGACTAGAGTAATACTACCATTAGTTTGTGTGTTCTCACAAGCTGCCTGAAGGGCGCTGGTAATATTATTCCTACTATCTATCAACTACGAGCTGGGGCGGTAATGCAATGATGGACCTCCGATTAATAATATCCGATACGATAGTAGGAATGGCAGTTTTGTGAGCTTTCATCACCTCCTCCTCATTCACGCACAATCTTGTGGTATCTCTCTAGGAATCGTGTTGAGTAGAGAGAACACTTCCGTTTTCTGCTCCGCCTTTTATTCCGAGTAGAAACCGCCTTTTTCAGAGGATGTTCGTAGCAATGCATGTTTTATGTAGCGCTCCACTTTGGGGAGATCATCACCTACCTGGCCAGACTGTCCTTTCCTGTACGGTACCTGGTAACTAGTGGATTCCACCCTTTCCCTCCTTTTTCAGTTTGATGGCGACCACGACCAGCCAGAGGTGAGTAAAGCATCAAGCGTTTCTTCTTTTCGGTTTCAGTTTTTGTAATTGACAAGTTTAATTTTCCTCTTTTGTATTACTGCAGCTTCTAGTTAGAATCAGCATAAGTCCTCAGTTAAGTATTTCTTTCGTTGTGTTGCTAGTGATTAAAACGAATGCCTTTCTGCTTATATTTCCTTTAACCAACTTTTGCAAGTCTAACCAAAAATATTCACCCATGCTTGATCATAACCAGAATTATTTTTCTGTTACAGGTATTTTATTTTATTACTACATAATGCATGCATGGCTCCATTCGACCAGGAACGACTAGAGTAATACTACCATTAGTTTGCGTGTGCTCACAAGCTGCTTGAAGGGCGCTGGTAATATTATTCCTACTATCTATCAACTACGAGCTGGGGCGGTAATGCAATGATGGACCTCCGATTAATAATATCCGATACGATAGTAGGAATGGCAGTTTTGTGAGTTTTCATAGGCTCTTCCACATTCACGCACAATCTTGTGGTATCTCTCTAGGAATCGTGTTGAGTAGAGAGAACACTTCCGTTTTCTGCTCCGCCTTTTATTCCGAGTAGAAACCGCCTTTTTCGGAGGATGTTCGTAGCAATGCATGTTTTATGTAGCGCTCCACTTTGGGGAGATCATCACCTACCTGGCCAGACTGTCCTTTCCTGTACGAAACCTGGTAACGAGTGGATTCCACCCTTTCCCTCCTTTTTCAGTTTGATGGCGACCACGACTAGCCAGAGGTGAGTAAAGCATCAAGCGTTTCTTCTTTTCGATTTCAGTTTTTGTAATTGACAAGTTTAATTTTCCTCTTTTCCATTACTGCAGCTTCTAGTTAGAATCGGCACAAGTCCTCAGGTAAGTATTTCTTTCGTTGTGTTGCTAGTGATTAAAACGAATTCCTTTCTGCTTATATTTCCTTTAACCAACTTTTGCAAGTCTAACCAAAAATAATCACCCATGCTTGATCATAGCCAGAATTATTTTTCTCTTACAGGTATTTTATTTTATTACTACATAATGCATGCATGGCTCCATTCGACCAGGAACGACTAGAGTAATACTACAATTAGTGTGCGTGTGCTCACAAGCTGCTTGAAGGGCGCTGGTAATATTATTCCTACTATCTATCAACTACGAGCTGGGGCGGTAATGCAATGATGGACCTCCGATTAATAATATCCGATACGATAGTAGGAATGGCAGTTTTGTGAGCTTTCATAGGCTCTTCCACATTCACGCACAATCTTGTGGTATCTCTCTAGGAATCCTGTTGGGTAGAGAGAACAAGAAGTCCCTTCCCTCGTTTTGGAAGGTTGTTCGCAGCAACGCTTGTTTTATATGGTGCCCTCTTTAGGGAGTTCAACACCTTGTTGTACGGAACCCGATCAAAATCCAGTTAATGACCGCATGAGTTTGTTGCGTCCGTCATCTGGTCGTCTTTTTATATGCTTGCATGTGGCAAGCAGAAAATACGTGCTCGAGCAGGCTGGAAGGAGAACACTCCCCCGAAAGAGAAAAATGGGCCTCCCTCTCTCCCGTGCTTCCATCAAGGCCCAAATTGTGTGTATTCTCCTTCGCAGGCCTGGTCCTCCAACTTTCCTCGACTTTGCAGGTAACTAATCTGGAGCTTTTCTAAAGCTCTTTTCTCAGTGTCGAGGTGTTGAGTCAACTCCCAGCTCAACAAATACCTGCAGCGCAAGGTGCGCTTTTCCGAATTCCCCCGAAGAGGGAGCGACACGTGCTCGTGTTTCTACTATGTAATGCACGCGTGCCTCCACTCGACTACGGACGACTAGAGTAATACTGCTATTAGTTTGCGTGTGCTCACAAGCTGCTTGAAGGGCGCTGGTAATATTATTCCTACTATCTATCAACTACGAGCTGGGGCGGTAATGCAATGATGGACCTCCGATTAATAATATCCGATACGATAGTAGGAATGGCAGTTTTGTGAGCTTTCATAGGCTCTTCCACATTCACGCACAATCTAGTGGTATCTCTCTAGGAATCCTGTTGGGTAGAGAGAACAAAAAGTCCCTTCCCTCGTTTTGGAAGGTTGTTCACAG
This sequence comes from Euprymna scolopes, assembly GCF_053919585.1. NCBI lineage: Eukaryota > Metazoa > Mollusca > Cephalopoda > Sepiida > Sepiolidae > Euprymna > Euprymna scolopes. The sequence continues at coordinate 86,923,893 of NC_136527.1, read as the reverse complement.
CAACGCTTGTTTTATATGGTGACCTCTTTAGGTAGTTCAACACCTTGCTCTCCTTGACTCTTCTCATTGTCGAGGTTCTGAGTCCGGTTCCAGGTGTACAAATAGGTGCAAGTCTGGATAGGAAATCTCCCCAAGTGGGTGAGCCTACGCTCTTTCTTATCAGGCGACACGTGCTCGTGTTACTACATAATGCATGCATGGCTCCATTCGACCAGGAACGACTAGAGTAATACTACCATTAGTTTGTGTGTTCTCACAAGCTGCCTGAAGGGCGCTGGTAATATTATTCCTACTATCTATCAACTACGAGCTGGGGCGGTAATGCAATGATGGACCTCCGATTAATAATATCCGATACGATAGTAGGAATGGCAGTTTTGTGAGTTTTCATAGGCTCTTCCACATTCACGCACAATCTCGTGGTATCTCTCTAGGAATCGTGTTGAGTAGAGAGAACACTTCCGTTTTCTGCTCCGCCTTTTATTCCGAGTAGAAACCGCCTTTTTCGGAGGATGTTCGTAGCAATGCATGTTTTATGTAGCGCTCCACTTTGGGGAGATCATCACCTACCTGGCCAGACTGTCCTTTCCTGTACGGTACCTGGTAACGAGTGGATTCCACCCTTTCCCTCCTTTTTCAGTTTGATGGCGACCACGACTAGCCAGAGGTGAGTAAAGCATCAAGCGTTTCTTCTTTTCGATTTCAGTTTTTGTAATTGACAAGTTTAATTTTCCTCTTTTCCATTACTGCAGCTTCTAGTTAGAATCAGCACAATCCTCAGGTAAGTATTTCTTTCGTTGTGTTGCTAGTGATTAAAACGAATTCCTTTCTGCTTATATTTCCTTTAACCAACTTTAGCAAGTCTAACCGAAAATATTCACCCATGCATGATCATAACCAAAATTATTTTTCTGTTACAGGTATTTTATTTTAATAAAAATTAACAAAATAATTAACATACACTCAGTAAAATGCAATGTACTAAAGTAACATAAATAAAACAAAAACAAAATGTAAAAATAATAATGCAAAATACAAGTAGTTATTACAGGTTTCAACAGCAACAGCCATGACCCTGTCATCCCAATATTGGATGCAGTTCCAGAAACTCATAAAGTAAGTATTGATATCTTCTTCTAATTATATTTTTTTAAAAAAAGAAAATTTCACAAAAATTAAAATACTGTGATCTAAAGGAAAATATACTGAAAAAAAAAAAAAATGTAAAACTAATAATGTGAAATACAACTAGTTATTACAGGTTTCAGCAGTAGCCGTTACGCTCTCATCCCGATCTTGGATGCAGTTCCAGAAAGTCATAAAGTAAGTATTGTTATTTCCTAATTATAATTTCCAAAAAAATAATTTCATAAAAATAAAATGCTATGAAATAAAGGAAAATAAATAAAACAAACAAACCAAAAAAAGAAAAAAACAATTAAAAAAAAAAGAAAAAGTTATTCAAGTTTTCAGCACCAGCAGCAGCAACACCCATGACCCCTCTCATCCCCATCTTGGAAGCAGTTCCAGAAATTCCTAAAGTAAGTAATAATATATTTTTTTTTTTATAAGCAACTCCAACTTCCCATCGAATTCATAAAGGTTTCATTTATTGTATCAATGTGTCTTGGTGGTGCTGTAACAACTACCTTGATTTATTTCTAATTTTCTAGTGATTGTTGAGACTTCAGGACTCTAAACCACCTTTTCAGCACTTGTTTTGTACCAGCTGCTGAATTTGCTTTGTTTTAGATGGGTTTCAGTTAATTTCTTAATTTACTTGATTTCTTTTTTGTCTAATGACTTTTGATGATTCCAGCTTCTAATTGGCCCTTTCTTTTCTTGTTCTCCAGTACCGTTGAACATTACTCGCTTTTTTTCGCACCTGATAAATTTTGCTAATTAATTTTTTCTCTTTTTGTTCCAGACTTTATCCTGTCTATTAACTTTTATTCTCTTTCTAGTTCTCTTGCAGCGTTGAACATTACTTGTTTTTGACTTATTTTTACTAGTGAGTGTTGAGACTTGAAGATTCTAAAAGAGCATTTCTTTACAGCACCTGATAAATGGCATCCTATTTACTTGATTTCTTTTTTGTCTAATGACTTTTGATGATTCCAGCTTCTAATTGGCCCTTTCTGTTCTTGTTCTCCAGTACCGTTGAACATTACTCACTTTTTTCGCACCTGATAAATTTTGCTAATTAATTTTTTCTCTTTTTGTTCCAGACTTTATCCTGTCTATTAACTTTTATTCTCTTTCTAGTTCTCTTGCAGCGTTGAACATTACTTGTTTTTTTTACTTATGTTTAGCATACGCACAGATTTGGTAAAGTTAGCCGAAAACAATTATATATAACATTTCTTCAGTTTGAACTCATTTTTGCCGAGAGAGATAGGTTTCCTTGTTCATGTGGATTTGCCTAAAGTAAAGTATGTAAATGCATGAACAATATGCTTTGTAATTATATACAAATATTTACATTACTATTGTTTTTTTTTTTTATTACATTTTTACCTCAAACAAGGCACTTTGCCACTATCAGGGGGAAACATCTACTGGGGTACTGGGGTACTATGTAGGGATTTGGGCAGGGAGGTGTTGGTTCACGTTGCACTTGAACTTATGCATGTCAGTACAGTTGGGGAAGCAGTGACCTGGAATGGAATTCCAAATTCTAGCAGTTCTGGGGAAGAAACTACTGGAGTAGAAAGATCTTTTAAATGTAGGGATCTCTACAGTGTGGGGGGTGGGATTTTGCAGCTTGTCGGGTCTGTCGAGGGTGTTTACGTTGTGGGGGCACAAATGCTTGCAGTTCATCAGAGCATTCACCATTATAATAGTTGTAGAACAGGCAGAGGGATGCAACGTTTCGACGATGGGACAGAGGCTGAAGCTTAGATGCCAGTTTAGGGCCTATCAGATTTGCGACTCTCTTTTGAACCCTGTCAAGGAGCGAGAGACTAGTAGCCGATGCACCAGCCCAAATATGACAGCAATACTCCATACATGGGCGAATAGTGGCCTTGTTAGAGAGGTACAGGATACTTTGGGGTGTTAGAAGTTTTCTAGCACGGTAGAGAGAGCCCACCTTCCTCGCAGCGGCCCTGGCAATGCTCTCGATGTAATTGTTCCAGCTATAATTATCATTTTCATTATGGATCAGTAATATAATTTTACTACTGTTAATATATTCTAATAAATTATAATATATTAAATAACTATAAAAACTAAAACTAATAATTAAAAACAAAAAAATCATGATTAGATACTAAAACATAACTTATAAATTAGCGCTAAATTAAGTTATAACCGATCAAATAATAAACACTAAACCTCGACATAAATGTAAATATCAAAATGTTAAATTGTATAAATACTGAAAGATTAAACACTAATACTAAAATAATACTTTAAAACCAAAAATATACCAGAGAATAAGTGATAAGCTGTTCTAAAAATAAACTTATTACTAGTAAAAATATCTTGCTGATCCATATAAGAAAATGATAATAATAATGGCATATTAAAAATGAGCAATTATTAGAATAACGATTGCGCTCAAATTCGAGTTTGCCCTTTACACGCCTTTGCAGTAATATTTATGCCCCAAAATTGGAAAATGTGGCTGATTACTTGGACCTGAAAGTTCTAAACTAGCATAATTGTCTGGCATCTCAGTACTTTGTACAAAACTAGCATTTTATCCCTGGGAGTTTGGGGGTTTTGTGTTGAGCCAAACAACGAAAAACGCGTGGTAGCAGGGAGGAAGGCTAGAACCCGTTACGTGTTTGCGTGTATGACCACTGGCAGTGACGTAGGTTTAAATTAAAGCTAGAGAAAAGAAAGCACGGCATGACTTACAAATACATCGTGGATTAAAGCAACCCCCTAGCTATTTGTCGCGTGAAGTAATAATTACACTTATATATATTTTTTCCTTTATTTTTAACTTTGACACATTAACCATTATTGATTAAGGGTCATATGAATTTATTACGTTAGATCCATGGCCAAGGAAACTATATCTAACATTTCAGTGGTTTATACTATAAGTTGTACACTTTCACTTTTATAGATATATCCATTTCAAAATTACTCGGACTTGTAACGACATGATTCCATTTCCGTTGGATTAAAACTTGTCTCTTTTTTCTTTTTATTTAGCAACCAGCCGAAACTTCTCCCAGAAGAAGACCACTCCCATCCAAAATTTCTACAAGAACAGGATAGCCGCCGCCACTTCAGGGTCCTGGATATGACCTTAAACTGTATCCGATGGTAAAGCTCCATAAGCGGGCTTGGGGAGTGTGGAGCCACCCTTTAATTACCATTGCTCCCAGGTCCACTCTGACCCGGAGTGGTAGTACCTGTTAGGGTCCCCACTGTGGGTTACATATTTTTCTTCTAATAAACCTTTAAAAACTATAAGTCTATTTTCTGTGTTATCTATTTGTTATACATCATGTGCCCCGAATTAAATTGTGATATTCGTTTTCAGCATATTCAAAAAGATTTAAAAAATCGACATAGAATTACATATCAAATATAAAAAAAAAAGGCTAACCCTGACCCCCAACTCTAATCCATCCTAGAGACAATTTGATCAAAGAGGAGCAGCATGAATATCAGCAATAATGTATGCCAAAAAAAAAAAAAAAAAAATTACTTAATATTGGTTTGAACTATAAAGAACTCTGCACTTGTAGAGTTTTCGTAATTTTTGGATATATTACTATTTTCGACATGACAATTAACTACGTATGGAGGTTGGCTTTGTTTTAATATGCAGGGAGACGACGGTCTCATGACAGTCACCTCGGTCTTGTTCTAATTTGAGCCTGAACACTTGTTATGTTCCAAAGTAAATAAACGCTTTAAAATAAGTTAAAACAAAAAGAACTTCTCAGATATTAATCAAGGCAGATAAATCAAGTCAGAGTTTCCTTTAGGAAACCATATGAAAATATACTCACAAATATATGTATATATATATACATATATATGTGTGTGTGCTTTCTCAAGGGAGATAATAAAAATAAGAGTTATCTACCTTTAAAAAACATGAAAATGTACTAACAAATATATATATATATATATATAGTAATTTATGAAATATATATGGCGATTAAGCTACACTGAATATTCGGCGTTTCATCCACTATAGGATTCGTTAATTTATGAAATATATATGGCAATTAAGCTACACTGAATATTCGGCGTTTCATCCACTATAGGATTCGTCAGGCTAACGAATCCTATAGTGGATGAAACGCCGAATATTCAGTGTAGCTTAATCGCCATATATATTTCATAAATTACTAACGAGCTCTACCAACGTATTGAGCAGTTTTGAAGTAAATACTTAAAGTTTATGCATAAATCTATACTTTCGTATATTAATTTTATGTGAGTAAATGAAGTAGTTATATATATATATATATATATACACAACTTCTTAATTTACTCACCTAAAATTAATATACGAATATTCGTTTTCAGCATTCCTGACCAAATTGAGGGTTGACCCCTTTCATATGCCGCCTGTACAAACATGGTCACCAGTGATTTTCATTACAAAAGTACACGCATTAATAAAACTAGCTATTTGTCTCAGTTAATTTTCCTTGCGATGGGTTGAATAGAAACCGACGTGAAAACAACAAATATATTCTATTAAAAAATTTTTTCTTCAAAATCTTTGGATTCGGCATTAAATAACCCGAAAAGGGTTGATATGCCGTAAAATAAAAACAACCAACAACCAATCCTGCTACCTGTTTTCCAGACTGTACTGATTTTAAAAAAAAATTTTTTTTACAATTCCACCCCAAACAAGACACACTGCCACTTTGATGTAGGGGGCTACAATCAGGGACATAAGCTACAGGGGTACTATGTAGGGAGTTGGGCAGCAAGATGTTGGTTCACGTTACACTTGAACTTCTGCATGTCAGTACAGTTGGGAAAGCAGGAACTCAGAAGGGAATTCCAAAGTCCAGCCGTTCTGGGGAAGAAACTACTGGAGCATGTGGGAGTTGAAAACTCCCAGCCTAGCTCGATTGTCGCCCTTTAACTCAGAGCGACCTAGCTACGTCACTTCCTGTTCCCCATATTTCTTCCTCTTTCGCGCTGGACTTTCAAGATGTGACAAACACCGCTCTGGTGGAGCCATGGGCCACCACCACGTTCCTGACTAGCCAGTCAACCGCAAGTAACAAACTCTTATTCTAACAAACACTTATTCTAACAAACTCTTATTCTTTCTATCATTTCTTCATGTATATTTTTATGCAAATCAATTGCATTTCTTTCACTGATATATAACGGTATGTTTTCGTCTTCATTATGCAACCTTTTGTCTTTTCAATTCCTATGCTATTAAATACATCCACCATTACACACATGGGGACGGGGTCGTCTATCACACAGCAGACCATCCTGTACTCAACAAGTAGAACGCTCTCTATATGCCGAAGTTTAAATGTACCTATTTACTATGCCTCCCCACGGGACAGAGTTAGACACCAGGGTCGTTTTTTAACGTGGAGAAAAGGTACAAAAATAAAAATTGTCTCAGTCGTGAAGGATTTCTCCTCCACCGAAAGAGAACAAGAAATAGAAGTGCAGCATCTGAAGAACAGATACTACACTTTGATCTTGTCCCGAGGGCCAAGAAAATAAATGTAATCACACCCCTTCACTTTTGAGATCCCTAAATACCAGAAAGCTTTCTATCCTAATAGTTTTTTTTTTCCCCTCAAACCGATAGACTTTTGGAATTCTCTTCCTGCTACCTGTTTTCCAGACTGTACTGGTTTTTTTTTTTTTTTCTTTTTTTTATTACCATTCCACCCCAAACAAGGCACATTGCCACTTTGATGTAGGAGGCTACTATCAGGGACATAAGCTACAGGGGTACTATGTGGGGAATTGGGCAGCAAGATGTTGATTCACATTACACTTGAACTTCTGCATGTCAGTACAGTTGGGGAAGCAGGGACCGAGAAAGGAATTCCAAAGTCTTGCTGTCCTGGGGAAGAAACTACTGGAGTAGAAGGCCCTCTTACATCTAGGGATCTCTACTGTGAAGGGGTGGGATTTAGTTGCTTGTCGGGGTTATTTACGTTGAGGGGGCACAAGTGCTTGCAGTTCATCAGAGCATTCACCGTTAAAGTACTTGTAGAACAGGCAGAGGGATGCAACATTTCGTCGATGGGACAGAGGCTGAAGTTTAGATGATAGTTCAGGACCTATCAGGTTGGCGACTTTCTTTTGAACTTTGTCTAGGAGAGCGAGAGACTAGTAGCAGATGCACCAGCCCAAATATGACAACAATACTCCATACATGGGCGAATGGTGGCCTTATAGAGGTACAGGATACTTTCAGGCGTTAGTAGCTTTCTAGCATGATAGAGAGAACCTACCTTCTTCGCAGCGGTCCTGGTGATACTCTCGATGTAATTGTTCCAACTCATGTTTCCTGAGAGCGTTAGGCAGAGGAGTTTAAAGGATATACTTTCAGCTAAAGAGTCTTTGGCCATTGCTATTGGTGGTAGAGAAGGTTTCTTGTAATTATTGAAGGAAACGAGTTTAGTCTTGGCAGCATTGAATGTGACCATTCATTTTTGTCCCCATTCCACTACAGATCGAAGGTCATCCTCTAGTGTTTCTGCCATTTCTTTAAATATGTGTCCATTTGTTTTCCTGTCGTGTCTGTTATAGAGTGTGGTGTCGTAAGCATATATACCCCCATGGGTATATGTTTTGTTTTGATCAGCCATGTTTAATAAATAAGGCGTAGACAACTCAATTCGAACTGTTGAGATTAGAATCAGCCTTGTAATGGCTACAATTTCCTAGTAAAATCGTACAAAAATTGTTTTCTATATAAAAAAAAACAACTTGATCAATTTACGTGAAAAAATGTTTGTCAAGTGACAAATAGTTTTAGTTTCTTATTTAAAATTAAACCTAATTAAAAATAAAAAAAAATACAGAAAAATCTTTACAATGTACGTATCCATCACAGAATGTAGATGTCATATTCTAAAAATCATGTAAGTTGATCAAGTACTTTTATTTTCAACTAAGAAAATCAAATTTTATGATTAATTGAAAAAAAAAAAAAAAAAAAAAAAAAAAAAACAAGGACTCTAATTTTGGGTCCGGGGCAACACCGGAAAATATCGGCTTTCTTACTCTTCCCACACCTCTCATCATCTCTCACAGACTCCCTGCCTTCCTTGAATCTCTTATGTCACTCAAAAAGTGATGCTCTATTCATGCAAGATGATCCAAAAGCAGTCTGAAGCATTTCACACGTTTCTGTGGCATTTTTTTTTGTTTAATGCAGAATTTTTTTTTTTTTTATTACATTTTCACTCCAAACAAGGCACATTGCAACTTTGATATAGGGGGCTACTATCAGGGACCTAAGTTGCAGGGGTACTATGTGGGGAGTTGAGCAGCAAGATGTCTGTTCACATTACACTTGAACTTCTGCATGTCAGTACAGTTGGGGAAGCAGGAAACGGGAAGAGAATTCCAAAGTCCTGCAGTTCTGGGGAAGAAACTATTAGAGTAAAAGGCTTTCGTACATCTAGGGATCTCAACTGTGTAGGGGTGGGACTTTGCTGCATGTCAGATTTGTCAGGGGTATTTTCATCAAGGGAGTACAAGGGCTTGTAGTTCGTCAAAGCATCCACCATTCAAATATTTGAAAAACAAGCTGAAGGATGCAACGTTTCGTCTCTCAGGTAAAATATCTCTAACCATAGATATTGGTGGTTTGTAAGGTTTCATGTAATTATTAAAGGAAACGAGCTTTGTCTTGGCAGCGTTGAACATTACCATCCATTTTTGACCCCATTCCACTACAGACTGAAGGTCTTCCTCTAGAGTTTTGGTCATTACCATAGATATGTGCTCATTAGATTTCCCCATGTGCCTGCTATAGGGCGTGGTGTCGTCGGCAAATATACCCATCTCAGAGACAATTTTATCAGGTAAGTCATTTATGAATATCAGAAATAAAGGTCCAAGACTTGATACCTGTGACACACACACCTGCATTTATATAAAATTTTTTGGACATACGCCCATCGAGGACAACCTGGATTCTTCTCTCATTTAAGAAGAGTCTAATTATGCTAAGCATTCGTTTAGTAATACCATAGGATTTTATTTTCATGAGAAGACCATCATGCCATACCCTGTCAAAAGCCTTAGATATATCAAGGGCTACTGCCCTCCCCTCCCCTGCTTTATCCAGTGCTTGGTATAAATGTGCAAAGATTACAGTTAAAATATCTGCAATAGAACAGGCTTGTCTAAATCCACATTGGTGGTCTGACAGAAGTTTATCAGCTGTAAGGTGGTGGACTAGAGCTTGATTAATTAAAAATGCAAATATTTTGGCGAAAAGAGGGAGGAGGTTAATTGGGCGATAATTTAATGGGTCAGTTCTTTCGCCAGAGTTTTTGTAAACTGGTACCACAGAAGCAGTTTTCCAGCAGCCAGGAAAGCAAGATTCGTTAAAGAGTTTAAAGAGAACAGGAACGACCTCAGTGGAGCATTTTTTTTTTTAATAGCATGATGCTGGGATGAGGTCAGGTTCACATGCTTTTGAGGGGTCTAGGTTTTTGGCTAAAGATGCATAAAAGAACGGCCCATAAAAAATCCAATCATTTGAGGCCCCTAGGGCTGCTCTGCGACTTTTCATTTCAGGGGAGATAAAGTTTGAAAATATGGAGACAGACATACAGCCGTTTGTATATAAGACTTTTTTTTTTTAATTTTTGACAACTTTCTCATACCTCTATGGATTATAATGGGGAAAAAATGGATGGTCACGTTCAATGCCGCCAAGACTAAACTAGTTTCATTCAATAATTACAAGAAACCTTCTCTACCACCTATAGCAATGGCCAACGACTCTTTATCTGAGAGTATGTCTTTCAAGCTCCTTGGCCTAACATTCACAGGAAACATGAGTTGGAACAATTACATCGAGGGCATTTCCAGGGCCGCTGCAAGGAAGGTGGGCTCTCTCTACCGTGCTAGAAAACTACTAACACCCAAAAGTATCCTGTACCTCTATAAGGCAACCATTCGCCCATGTATGTTTGGGCTGGTGCATTGGCTACTAGTCTCTCGCTCCTTGGCAAGGTTCAAAAGAGAGTCGCAAATCTGATAGGCCCTGAACTGGCATCTAAGCTTCAGCCTCTGTCCCATTGACGAAACGTTGCATTCCTCTGCCTGTTCTACAAGTATTTTAATGGTGAATGTTCTGACGAACTGCAAGCACTTGTGCCCCCACGACGTGAACACCCTCGACAGACCCGAAAGGCTGCAAAATCCCACTCCCTAGATGTAAAAGATCTTTCTACTCCAGTAGTTTCTTCCCCAGAACCGCTAGACTTTGGAATTCCATTCCAGGTCACTGCTTCCCCAACTGTACTGACATGCAGAAGTTCAAGTGCAACGTGAACCAACATCTTGCTGCTCAAATCCCTACATAGTACCCCAGTAGTTGTTGCCCCTGTTAGTAGCCCCCTACACCAAAGTGGCAATGTGCCTTGTATGGGGGTGAAAATGTAATTAAAAAAAAAAAAAAAAAAAAAAAAATATGGAGACAGACATATAACCGTTTGCATATAAGATTTTTTTAAAAAATTTTTGACAACTTTCTCGTGCCTCTATGGATTATAAAACAAATCCGTAAAAATTTACCCATGGTTTTTCAAAAAGTCGATTGGAAATTAAAAAGAAACCTGTTTCAGTCTAACTAATTTACGTGACTAAAATAGGATTTAAGCAATGATACCTTTATGAATTTTTTTTAGTCATAAAATAACAAATTGTTTTAGTTATAAACTTATTATGAAACCATACAATTGGGTCAGTCATCTCATAAGATGTATAGCAATAACATAGTGAATTTTCAAACATCTATGATGTTAAAATGCTTTTGACTCCTAATGGGGTATGCCACTAATGATTTCGACAATCGTTTTTATAACCACAAGTTATAAAAACCAACCGATCAGAAACTTCCAAAGTTACCATAAAAATTGTTGAATTTTGGATTCAATCAGTTCGCTGTCGTCTGTCACAAACCTGCATTTGATTCTTCGCCGCCATCTTTGTTACTGCGAATTGCTTAACACTCAAGATCGGAACTGCACTGATTCTTCACCGCCATCTTTGTTACTAGGAATTGCTAAAGATTCTTCGCTGCCATCTTTGTTCAACATAATGTCGCAAGACTTAACATATGACAATTTTGTACAAAAAGTCTGGAAACTTATTGAAGGTACACCTCATACGTTAATCTTGCATAAAAATCTGACATTGTACTTTTTAAAAAGAAAAATATTAAAATTGAAATGATAACAAGATGATATATTTCTTTCTAATCAGACGATACTTAGTGTTTTTTGTTTTTTTTTTACTTACTCTCACCCCTAACATGGCATATCGCTACTCGGACATAAAGGGATATTATTTGTTGCTTGTTATTGGGTAACTGCATTCACGTTCGTTGTTGATTTCTGATTGCGAATGAATGCTCCGATACGTCCGGTTCACAAAATGCACTCGTACCAAAACAAGAAATTTAGAAAACTCAGAAAAAAAAAACTTAATATCAACAGATACATGAAAAAAAAAAATCATGAAAACAAATTAAAAAAATGTTTTTAAATCCTGAAAAATATATACTGAAAAAAAAAAAATTAAATAAATAAATTTTAAATAATGAAAAAAAATAATGAAAAAATATGGAAAAAACTTTTTAAAAATGAAAAAAAAAAATAATGAAAAATAAAAAATAATGTAAAACAATACTGAAAAATAATGAAAAACAATGGAAAATGATGAAAAAATATAGAAAAGTACATACTGTAAAAAATAATGAAAAAAAAATAAAAAATATAGAAAACTACATACTGTAAAAAATAATATAAAAAAATATAGAAAACTACATACTGTAAAAAATAATATAAAAAAATAATGAAAACTACATACTGTAAAAAATAATATAAAAAAATAATGAAAAATACATACTGTAAAAAAATAATATAAAAAAATTAAAAAATAATATAAAAAGAATAAAAAAAATAATATAAAAAAATAATGAAAAAATAAAAAATGCATACTGTAAAAAAATAATATAAATAATGAAAAATACATATTGTAAAAAATTTAAAAAAACAATGAAAAATGTATACTGTAAAATAATATAAAAAAATAATGAAAAATACATACTGTAAAAAATAAATAAAACAATGAAAAAATAAAGAAAAATGTATACTGTAAAATAATAATATAAAAAATAATTAAAAATGTATACTGTGAAAAAATAATATTAAAAAATAATGAAAAATATATAACGGAAAAAATCACGAAAAACTAAAAAAAAAACAAAAAACATGAAAAAACATAATAAAAAAATATAAAAAAAATCATTAGGAAAAGAGAAAATAAGTAAAACAATTCCAAGAAAACGAAGAAAATCAAATTCAATCATCAAATAACATTTTAACATTTTTATTCATAACAAGATAACGACATTACATAAAAATGTCATATTTCAAATTGATTTCAACAACATCCAAAAGTTCAGCTGGCCTTTCGATAATGTTAATTAACATTTCGATAATGTTAAGTATTGTTTCAATACTGTGGAGTACCATTTTGATAACGTTAATTATCATTTTGTTAATGTTAATTATCATTTTGATAATATTAATTATCGTTTCACTATCCGACATGAGTGTCATTTATTTTACACAACTAAAAGTTAAAAATGTTTGATTGTTAATCGAATCATTTATTTCATAACAAAATTGTTAAGAATAAAATAGCGTTCCTGGTGCATAAAAAAAAAAACTGTTCCTTAACGAGTCCTTCATAATCAGTATTATTTAAATTAAAAAAAACACCATTTTAATGGTAAAATGTTTCATCTGCCATTTTGGTTATAGTCAGCTAACATACTTCCTAACTTACTGCGTGACTGCTACCGGAAGAGGTGACAAGAAAAATCATTTCCTCCAATTCTTTTTCTCTCACACTCTTGTGCATGTATTCTTTTTTTTTTTAGTAGGTTTTTCCAATCTTTTTTTTTTATATTTGTAACTAGCGCCCGGCTTTGCCTGGTATAAAATACGCTTAAATATGCTATTTTAATTTGTCTAGATTTTGTATATATTAGCAGGGGTACCCGGCGTTGTCTGGGTGTGTGGAGGCATAGTAAGGACACCCTGGTGGTAGGGGGGGGGGACAAGACAACAATAGTTTGGGTGGAGAAATGTGGAAATGTGTTATAAAAAAAAAAAAAAATGTGGTAGTTGGCAGGAAGGCAGACTCGAACACGTAATGCGAAGGAGAAAAAAAAAAAAAAACTAACGTTTTAGCCGATGCCTCCACTGAAATTCACGGAATATCAGCGAAAAAAAAAAGACCCCTCCTTGTAGAAAAGTGGCCAGTTTAAGGTAAAGGAATTAAGGTTTTGGCCAATTTTTCGATATTTGTCATCCGAAGGATCACACTTTTTAAAAAAAATATTTTTTTATTACATTTTCACCCCAAACAAGACACATTGCCACTTTGGTGTAGGGGGCTACTATCAGGGGCAGCAACTACTGGGGTACTATGTTGGGATTTGGCCAGCAAGATGTCGGTTCACGTTACACTTGAACTTCTGCATGTCAGTACAGTTGGGGAAGCAGGGACCTGGAATGGAATTCCAGAGTCAAGCGGTTCTGGGGAAGAAACTACTTGAGTAGAAAGATCTTTTACATCTAGGGATCTCTACTGTGTGGAGGTGGGATTTAGCTGCCTGTCGGGTTTGTCAAGGGTGTCTACGTCGTGGGGGGCACAAGTGTCTGCAGTTCGCCAGAGCATTCACCATTAAAATACTTGTAGAACAGGCAGAGGGATGCAACATTTCGTTGATGGGACAGAGGCTGAAGCTTAGATACCAATCTCGTAAAGATCCATCGCGTATATCGAAAGTTTTTGCAAAACATACACACACATTTTGCCCTTTATATATAGATAATAATTATTAAAGTTTCTTTTTTTTTTTAAATAATCATTTAAAAGTTTTTCAGTGTAATTTTAACCAACAATTATTGAAAATAGTTTTTTTTTGAAGAATTTTTAAAAACACCTTTTAAAATTTAATATATATATATATATATATGCTAGCGGTAGGTCGGCACGAACGTGAAAATATAATGTGAATTGTCCAGCACGCTCAGTTCATTTTATTTATATAGATATATATATATATATATATATATATATATATATATATATATATATATATATATATTCTTTTAACTATTTTGGGGGTATTATGTATTGGATACGTTTTTTTTTATGATGTTTGAAAAATTGTAATTTTGATATCAATAATTTTATTTTTATGCTTTCATACACATATATTTATAAAAAACTAATTTTTAAATTTCAAAAAATAACTTATTTTTATAATTTCATAAATATATTGTTTTATAAATTTTTTAATAAAATAAAAGCTTTTATTAATTATTAATAATAATACCTGCATTTTGGGGATTATCCGTGATTTTTGTCCATTTTTGGCTAATGTTTGGGTAAATTTGACCCATTTTGGACCCTTAAGATACCTTGAAAAGCCCTATATAGGTGGGATAGCCAGTGAGAATGTTAGATTTAATGATATAGAGCCATTTATGGTCAAAAATTGCACCCTGTGTGGCTTGGGAGGTGCATTTTGGAAAATCCGTGATTTCCGACCATTTTTGGCTAATTTTGGGGTAATTTTGACCCATTTTGGACTCTGAGATATCCTAAAAAACCCTCTACTTGTGGGATAGCCAATGGGAATGTTACATTTAATGATACAAATGCATTTATAGTCAAAAAATGCATCCTGTGGCTTTCAATAAATGATTAAGTGTACATATATATGTGTGTGTGTGCTTTCTCAAGGGAGATAATAAAAATAAGAGTTATCTACCTTTAAAAACCATATGAAAATGTACTAACAAATAAATATATATATATATAGAGAGAGATTAATTTATGAAATATATATGGCGATTAAGCTACACTGAATATTCGGCGTTTCATCCACTATAGGATTCGTCAGGCTAACGAATCCTATAGTGGATGAAACGCCGAATATTCAGTGTAGCTAAATCGCCATATATATTTCATAAATTACTAACGAGCTCTACCAACGTATTGAGCAGTTTTGAAGTAAATACTTAAAGTTTACGCATAAATCTATACATTCGTATATTAATTTTATGTGAGTAAATAGAATTGTTATATATATATACATATATATATATATATATATATACAACTTCTTAATTTACTCACCTAAAATTAATATACGAATATTCGTTTTCAGCATTCCTGACCAAATTGAGGGTTGGCCCCTTTCATATTCCGGCTGTACAAACATGGTCACCAGTGATTTACATGTCAAAATACACACATTAATAAAACTAGATCCAAAACTATTTGTCTCTGCTAATTTTCCTTGCGATATTCGTTTTCAGCATACCTGAACAAACTGAGGGTTGGCCCCTTTCATATGCCGCCTGTACAAACATGGTCACCAGTGATTTACATTTCAAAATACACACATTAATATTTTCAATTTAAAAGGCTTGGCTGGCTTCAGAAGGAGTGATACGACTTTGCACCCGTCTCTCACTGCCACGCCCTCTTCCCCCGACCTTAGTCCGCTGGCTGGACTACTACTACTACGTCCAAACAAGAGGGGATGTAGTTATAGATAGGTGACAATCTTATAGACCAAAGCATCTCAGAGTGAATTCAATTGAAAAATTTCTAAGTCCAAACAAGAGGGGATGTAGGTATAGATAGGTGACAATCTTATAGACCAAGGCATCTCAGAGTGTATTCAATTGAAAAATTTCTAAGTCAAACAAGAGGGGATGTAGGTATAGATAGGTGACAATCTTATAGACCAAGGCATCTCAGAGTGTATTCAAGTGAAAAATTTCCAAGTCCAAACAAGAGGGGATGTAGGTATAGATAGGTGACAATCTTATAGACCAAGGCATCTCAGAGTGTATTCAATTGAAAAATTTCTAAGTCAAAACAAGAGGGGATGTAGGCATTGATAGATGGCAATCTTATAGACCAAGGCATCTCAGCGTGTATTCAAGTGAAAAATTTCTAAGTCCAAACAAGAGGGGATGTAGGTATAGATAGGTGACAATCTTATAGACCAAGGCATCTCAGCGTGTATTCACGTGAAAAATTTCTAAGTCCAAACAAGAGGGGATGTAGGTATAGATAGGTGACAATCTTATAGACCAAAGCATCTCAGAGTGAATTCAATTGAAAAATTTCTAAGTCCAAACAAGAGGGGATGTAGGTATAGATAGGTGAAAATCTTATAGACCAAGGCATCTCAGCGTGTATTCAATTGAAAAATTTCTAAGTCCAAACAAGAGGGGATGTAGGTATAGATAGGTGACAATCTTATAGACCAAAGCATCTCAGCGTATATTCAATTGAAAAAATTCTAAGTCCAAACAAGAGGGGATGTAGGTATAGATAGGTGACAATCAAGGCATCTCAGCGTGTATTCAATTGAAAAATTTCTAAGTCCAAACAAGAGGGGATGTAGGTATAGATAGGTGACAATCTTATAGACCAAGGCATCTCAGAGTGTATTCAAGTGAAAAATTTCTAAGTCCAAACAAGAGGGGATGTAGGTATAGATAGGTGACAATCTTATAGACCAAGGCATCTCAGCGTGTATTCACGTGAAAAATTTCTAAGTCCAAACAAGAGGGGGATGTAGGTATAGATAGGTGACAATCTTATAGACCAAGGCATCTCAGCGTGTATTCAATTGAAAAATTTCTAAGTCCAAACAAGAGGGGATGTAGGTATAGATAGGTGACAATCTTATAGACCAAGGCATCTCAGAGTGTATTCAAGTGAAAAATTTCTAAGTCCAAACAAGAGGGGATGTAGGTATAGATAGGTGACAATCTTATAGACCAAGGCATCTCAGCGTGTATTCAATTGAAAAATTTCTAAGTCCAAACAAGAGGGGATGTAGGTATAGATAGGTGACAATCTTACAGACCAAAGCATCTCAGAGTGTATTCAATTGAAAAATTTCTAAGTCCAAACAAGAGGGGATGTAGGTATAGATAGGTGACAATCTTATAGACCAAGGCATCTCAGAGTGTATTCAATTGAAAAATTTCTAAGTCCAAACAAGAGGGGATGTAGGTATAGATAGGTGACAATCTTATAGACCAAAGCATCTCAGAGTGTATTCAATTGAAAAATTTCTAAGTCCAAACAAGAGGGGATGTAGATATAGATAGGTGACAATCTTATAGACCAAAGCATCTCAGAGTGTATTCAATTGAAAAAATTCTAAGTCCAAACAAGAGGGGATGTAGGTATAGATAGGTGACAATCTTATAGACCAAAGTATCCCAGAGTGTATTCAATTGAAAAAATTCTAAGTCCAAGCAAGAGGGGATGTAGGTATAGATAGGTGACAATCTTATAGACCAAGGCATCTCAGCGTGTATTCAATTGAAAAATTTCTAAGTCCAAACAAGAGGGGATGTAGGTATAGATAGGTGACAATCTTATAGACCAAAGCATCTCAGAGTGTATTCAATTGAAAAATTTCTAAGTCCAAACAAGAGGGGATGTAGATATAGATAGGTGACAATCTTATAGACCAAAGCATCTCAGAGTGTATTCAATTGAAAAAATTCTAAGTCCAAACAAGAGGGGATGTAGGTATAGATAGGTGACAATCTTATAGACCAAGGCATCTCAGCGTGTAATCAATTGAAAAATTTCTAAGTCCAAACAAGAGGGGATGTAGGTATAGATAGGTGACAATCTTATAGACCAAAGCATCTCAGAGTGTATTCAATTGAAAAATTTCTAAGTCCAAACAAGAGGGGATGTAGGCATTGATAGATGGCAATCTTATAGACCAAGGCATCTCAGAGTGTATTCAATTGAAAAATTTCTAAGTCCAAACAAGAGGGGATGTAGGTATAGATACTTGACAATCTTATAGACCAAGGCATCTCAGAGTGTATTCAAGTGAAAAATTTCTAAGTCCAAACAAGAGGGGATGTAGGTATAGATAGGTGACAATCTTATAGACCAAGGCATCTCAGCGTGTATTCACGTGAAAAATTTCTAAGTCCAAACAAGAGGGGGATGTAGGTATAGATAGGTGACAATCTTATAGACCAAGGCATCTCAGCGTGTATTCAATTGAAAAATTTCTAAGTCCAAACAAGAGGGGATGTAGGTATAGATAGGTGACAATCTTATAGACCAAAGCATCTCAGAGTGTATTCAATTGAAAAATTTCTAACTCCAAACAAGAGGTGATGTAGGTATAGATAGGTGACAATCTTATAGACCAAAGCATCTCAGAGTGTATTCAATTGAAAAATTTCTAAGTCAAACAAGAGGGGATGTAGGTATAGATAGGTGACAATCTTATAGACCAAGGCATCTCAGAGTGTATTCAATTGAAAAATTTCTAAGTCCAAACAAGAGGGGATGTAGGCATTGATAGATGGCAATCTTATAGACCAAGGCATCTCAGCGTGTATTCAAGTGAAAAATTTCTAAGTCCAAACAAGAGGGGATGTAGGTATAGATAGGTGACAATCAAGGCATCTCAGCGTGTATTCAATTGAAAAATTTCTAAGTCCAAACAAGAGGGGATGTAGGTATAGATAGGTGACAATCTTATAGACCAAGGCATCTCAGCGTATATTCAATTGAAAAATTTCTAAGTCCAAACAAGAGGGGATGTAGGTATAGATAGGTGACAATCTTATAGACCAAGGCATCTCAGAGTGTATTCAAGTGAAAAATTTCTAAGTCCAAACAAGAGGGGATGTAGGTATAGATAGGTGACAATCTTATAGACCAAGGCATCTCAGCGTGTATTCACGTGAAAAATTTCTAAGTCCAAACAAGAGGGGGATGTAGGTATAGATAGGTGACAATCTTATAGACCAAGGCATCTCAGCGTGTATTCAATTGAAAAATTTCTAAGTCCAAACAAGAGGGGATGTAGGTATAGATAGGTGACAATCTTATAGACCAAGGCATCTCAGAGTGTATTCAAGTGAAAAATTTCTAAGTCCAAACAAGAGGGGATGTAGGTATAGATAGGTGACAATCTTATAGACCAAGGCATCTCAGCGTGTATTCAATTGAAAAATTTCTAAGTCCAAACAAGAGGGGATGTAGGTATAGATAGGTGACAATCTTACAGACCAAAGCATCTCAGAGTGTATTCAATTGAAAAATTTCTAAGTCCAAACAAGAGGGGATGTAGGTATAGATAGGTGACAATCTTATAGACCAAGGCATCTCAGAGTGTATTCAATTGAAAAATTTCTAAGTCCAAACAAGAGGGGATGTAGGTATAGATAGGTGACAATCTTATAGACCAAAGCATCTCAGAGTGTATTCAATTGAAAAATTTCTAAGTCCAAACAAGAGGGGATGTAGATATAGATAGGTGACAATCTTATAGACCAAAGCATCTCAGAGTGTATTCAATTGAAAAAATTCTAAGTCCAAACAAGAGGGGATGTAGGTATAGATAGGTGACAATCTTATAGACCAAAGTATCCCAGAGTGTATTCAATTGAAAAAATTCTAAGTCCAAGCAAGAGGGGATGTAGGTATAGATAGGTGACAATCTTATAGACCAAGGCATCTCAGCGTGTATTCAATTGAAAAATTTCTAAGTCCAAACAAGAGGGGATGTAGGTATAGATAGGTGACAATCTTATAGACCAAAGCATCTCAGAGTGTATTCAATTGAAAAATTTCTAAGTCCAAACAAGAGGGGATGTAGATATAGATAGGTGACAATCTTATAGACCAAAGCATCTCAGAGTGTATTCAATTGAAAAAATTCTAAGTCCAAACAAGAGGGGATGTAGGTATAGATAGGTGACAATCTTATAGACCAAGGCATCTCAGCGTGTAATCAATTGAAAAATTTCTAAGTCCAAACAAGAGGGGATGTAGGTATAGATAGGTGACAATCTTATAGACCAAAGCATCTCAGAGTGTATTCAATTGAAAAATTTCTAAGTCCAAACAAGAGGGGATGTAGGCATTGATAGATGGCAATCTTATAGACCAAGGCATCTCAGAGTGTATTCAATTGAAAAATTTCTAAGTCCAAACAAGAGGGGATGTAGGTATAGATACTTGACAATCTTATAGACCAAGGCATCTCAGAGTGTATTCAAGTGAAAAATTTCTAAGTCCAAACAAGAGGGGATGTAGGTATAGATAGGTGACAATCTTATAGACCAAGGCATCTCAGCGTGTATTCACGTGAAAAATTTCTAAGTCCAAACAAGAGGGGGATGTAGGTATAGATAGGTGACAATCTTATAGACCAAGGCATCTCAGCGTGTATTCAATTGAAAAATTTCTAAGTCCAAACAAGAGGGGATGTAGGTATAGATAGGTGACAATCTTATAGACCAAAGCATCTCAGAGTGTATTCAATTGAAAAATTTCTAACTCCAAACAAGAGGTGATGTAGGTATAGATAGGTGACAATCTTATAGACCAAAGCATCTCAGAGTGTATTCAATTGAAAAATTTCTAAGTCAAACAAGAGGGGATGTAGGTATAGATAGGTGACAATCTTATAGACCAAGGCATCTCAGAGTGTATTCAATTGAAAAATTTCTAAGTCCAAACAAGAGGGGATGTAGGCATTGATAGATGGCAATCTTATAGACCAAGGCATCTCAGCGTGTATTCAAGTGAAAAATTTCTAAGTCCAAACAAGAGGGGATGTAGGTATAGATAGGTGACAATCTTATAGACCAAAGCATCTCAGCGTGTATTCAATTGAAAAATTTCTAAGTCCAAACAAGAGGGGATGTAGGTATAGATAGGTGACAATCTTATAGACCAAGGCATCTCAGCGTGTATTCAAGTGAAAAATTTCTAAGTCCAAACAAGAGGGGATGTAGGTATAGATAGGTGACAATCTTATAGACCAAAGCATCTCAGAGTGTATTCAATTGAAAAATTTCTAAGTCCAAACAAGAGGGGATGTAGGCATTGATAGATGGCAATCTTATAGACCAAGGCATCTCAGCGTGTATTCAATTGAAAAATTTCTAAGTCCAAACAAGAGGGGATGTAGGTATAGATAGGTGACAATCTTGTAGACCAAAGCATCTCAGCGTGTATTCAATTGAAAAATTTCTAAGTCCAAACAAGAGGGGATGTAGGTATAGATAGGTGACAATCTTATAGACCAAAGCATCTCAGAGTGTATTCAATTGAAAAATTTCTAAGTCCAAACAAGAGGGGATGTAGGTATAGATAGGTGACAATCTTATAGACCAAAGCATCTCAGAGTGTATTCAATTGAAAAATTTCTAAGTCCAAACAAGAGGGGATGTAGGCATTGATAGATGGCAATCTTATAGACCAAGGCATCTCAGCGTGTATTCAATTGAAAAATTTCAAAGTCCAAACAAGAGGGGATGTAGGTATAGATAGGTGACAATCTTATAGACCAAGGCATCTCAGCGTGTATTCAATTGAAAAATTTCAAAGTCCAAACAAGAGGGGATGTAGGTATAGATAGGTGACAATCTTATAGACCAAGGCATCTCAGCGTGTATTCAATTGAAAAATTTCTAAGTCCAAACAAGAGGGGATGTAGGTATAGATAGGTGACAATCTTATAGACCAAGGCATCTCAGAGTGTATTCAAGTGAAAAATTTTCAAGTCCAAACAAGAGGGGATGTAGGTATAGATAGGTGACAATCTTATAGACCAAGGCATCTCAGCGTGTATTCAATTGAAAAATTTCTAAGTCCAAACAAGAGGGGATGTAGGCATAGATAGGTGACAATCTTACAGACCAAAGCATCTCAGAGTGTATTCAATTGAACAATTTCTAAGTCCAAACAAGAGGGGATGTAGGTATAGATAGGTGACAATCTTATAGACCAAAGCATCTCAGAGTGTATTCAATTGAAAAAATTCTAAGTCCAAACAAGAGGGGGATGTAGGTATAGATAGGTGACAATCTTATAGACCAAAGTATCCCAGAGTGTATTCAATTGAAAAAATTCTAAGTCCAAACAAGAGGGGATGTAGGTATAGATAGGTGACAATCTTATAGACCAAGGCATCTCAGCGTGTATTCAATTGAAAAATTTCTAAGTCCAAACAAGAGGGGATGTAGGCATTGATAGATGGCAATCTTATAGACCAAGGCATCTCAGCGTGTATTCAATTGAAAAATTTCTAAGTCCAAACAAGAGGGGATGTAGGTATAGATAGGTGACAATCTTATAGACCAAAGCATCTCAGAGTGTATTCAATTGAAAAATTTCTAAGTCCAAACAAGAGGGGATGTAGGTATAGATAGGTGACAATCTTATAGACCAAGGCATCTCAGCGTGTATTCACGTGAAAAATTTCTAAGTCCAAACAAGAGGGGGATGTAGGTATAGATAGGTGACAATCTTATAGACCAAGGCATCTCAGCGTGTATTCAATTGAAAAATTTCTAAGTCCAAACAAGAGGGGATGTAGGTATAGATAGGTGACAATCTTATAGACCAAAGCATCTCAGAGTGTATTCAATTGAAAAATTTCTAACTCCAAACAAGAGGGGATGTAGGTATAGATAGGTGACAATCTTATAGACCAAAGCATCTCAGAGTGTATTCAATTGAAAAATTTCTAAGTCAAACAAGAGGGGATGTAGGTATAGATAGGTGACAATCTTATAGACCAAGGCATCTCAGAGTGTATTCAATTGAAAAATTTCTAAGTCCAAACAAGAGGGGATGTAGGCATTGATAGATGGCAATCTTATAGACCAAGGCATCTCAGCGTGTATTCAAGTGAAAAATTTCTAAGTCCAAACAAGAGGGGATGTAGGTATAGATAGGTGACAATCTTATAGACCAAGGCATCTCAGCGTGTATTCAATTGAAAAATTTCAAAGTCCAAACAAGAGGGGATGTAGGCATTGATAAATGGCAATCTTATAGACCAAGGCATCTCAGCGTGTATTCAATTGAAAAATTTCTAAGTCCAAACAAGAGGGGATGTAGGTATAGATAGGTGACAATCTTATAGACCAAGGCATCTCAGCGTGTATTCAATTGAAAAATTTCAAAGTCCAAACAAGAGGGGATGTAGGTATAGATAGGTGACAATCTTATAGACCAAGGCATCTCAGCGTGTATTCAATTGAAAAATTTCTAAGTCCAAACAAGAGGGGATGTAGGTATAGATAGGTGACAATCTTATAGACCAAGGCATCTCAGCGTGTATTCAATTGAAAAATTTCTAAGTCCAAACAAGAGGGGATGTAGGCATTGATAGATGGCAATCTTATAGACCAAGGCATCTCAGCGTGTATTCAATTGAAAAATTTCTAAGTCCAAACAAGAGGGGATGTAGGTATAGATAGGTGACAATCTTATAGACCAAAGCATCTCAGAGTGTATTCAATTGAAAAATTTCTAAGTCCAAACAAGAGGGGATGTAGGTATAGATAGGTGACAATCTTATAGACCAAGGCATCTCAGCGTGTAATCAATTGAAAAATTTCTAAGTCCAAACAAGAGGGGATGTAGGTATAGATAGGTGACAATCTTATAGACCAAAGCATCTCAGAGTGTATTCAATTGAAAAATTTCTAAGTCCAAACAAGAGGGGATGTAGGCATTGATAGATGGCAATCTTATAGACCAAGGCATCTCAGAGTGTATTCAATTGAAAAATTTCTAAGTCCAAACAAGAGGGGATGTAGGTATAGATAGGTGACAATCTTATAGACCAAGGCATCTCAGAGTGTATTCAAGTGAAAAATTTCTAAGTCCAAACAAGAGGGGATGTAGGTATAGATAGGTGACAATCTTATAGACCAAGGCATCTCAGCGTGTATTCACGTGAAAAATTTCTAAGTCCAAACAAGAGGGGGATGTAGGTATAGATAGGTGAAAATCTTATAGACCAAGGCATCTCAGCGTGTATTCAATTGAAAAATTTCTAAGTCCAAACAAGAGGGGATGTAGGCATTGATAGATGGCAATCTTATAGACCAAGGCATCTCAGAGTGTATTCAATTGAAAAATTTCTAAGTCCAAACAAGAGGGGATGTAGGTATAGATAGGTGACAATCTTATAGACCAAGGCATCTCAGAGTGTATTCAAGTGAAAAATTTCTAAGTCCAAACAAGAGGGGATGTAGGTATAGATAGGTGACAATCTTATAGACCAAGGCATCTCAGCGTGTATTCACGTGAAAAATTTCTAAGTCCAAACAAGAGGGGGATGTAGGTATAGATAGGTGAAAATCTTATAGACCAAGGCATCTCAGCGTGTATTCAATTGAAAAATTTCTAAGTCCAAACAAGAGGGGATGTAGGTATAGATAGGTGACAATCTTATAGACCAAGGCATCTCAGCGTGTATTCAATTGAAAAATTTCTAAGTCCAAACAAGAGGGGATGTAGGTATAGATAGGTGACAATCTTATAGACCAAGGCATCTCAGAGTGTATTCAAGTGAAAAATTTCTAAGTCCAAACAAGAGGGGATGTAGGTATAGATAGGTGACAATCTTATAGACCAAGGCATCTCAGCGTGTATTCAATTGAACAATTTCTAAGTCCAAACAAGAGGGGATGTAGGTATAGATAGGTGACAATCTTATAGACCAAAGCATCTCAGAGTGTATTCAATTGAAAAATTTCTAACTCCAAACAAGAGGGGATGTAGGTATAGATAGGTGACAATCTTATAGACCAAAGCATCTCAGAGTGTATTCAATTGAAAAATTTCTAAGTCCAAACAAGAGGGGATGTAGGTATAGATAGGTGACAATCTTATAGACCAAGGCATCTCAGCGTGTATTCAATTGAAAAATTTCTAAGTCCAAACAAGAGGGGATGTAGGTATAGATAGGTGACAATCTTATAGACCAAAGCATCTCAGAGTGTATTCAATTGAAAAATTTCTAACTCCAAACAAGAGGGGATGTAGGTATAGATAGGTGACAATCTTATAGACCAAAGCATCTCAGAGTGTATTCAATTGAAAAATTTCTAAGTCAAACAAGAGGGGATGTAGGTATAGATAGGTGACAATCTTATAGACCAAGGCATCTCAGAGTGTATTCAATTGAAAAATTTCTAAGTCCAAACAAGAGGGGATGTAGGCATTGATAGATGGCAATCTTATAGACCAAGGCATCTCAGCGTGTATTCAAGTGAAAAATTTCTAAGTCCAAACAAGAGGGGATGTAGGTATAGATAGGTGACAATCTTATAGACCAAGGCATCTCAGAGTGTATTCAAGTGAAAAATTTCTAAGTCCAAACAAGAGGGGATGTAGGTATAGATAGGTGACAATCTTATAGACCAAGGCATCTCAGCGTGTATTCACGTGAAAAATTTCTAAGTCCAAACAAGAGGGGGATGTAGGTATAGATAGGTGACAATCTTATAGACCAAGGCATCTCAGCGTGTATTCAATTGAAAAATTTCTAAGTCCAAACAAGAGGGGATGTAGGTATAGATAGGTGACAATCTTATAGACCAAGGCATCTCAGAGTGTATTCAATTGAAAAAATTCTAAGTCCAAACAAGAGGGGATGTAGGTATAGATAGGTGACAATCTTATAGACCAAAGTATCCCAGAGTGTATTCAATTGAAAAAATTCTAAGTCCAAACAAGAGGGGATGTAGGTATAGATAGGTGACAATCTTATAGACCAAGGCATCTCAGCGTGTATTCAATTGAAAAATTTCTAAGTCCAAACAAGAGGGGATGTAGGTATAGATAGGTGACAATCTTATAGACCAAAGCATCTCAGAGTGTATTCAATTGAAAAAATTCTAAGTCCAAACAAGAGGGGATGTAGGTATAGATAGGTGACAATCTTATAGACCAAAGTATCCCAGAGTGTATTCAATTGAAAAAATTCTAAGTCCAAACAAGAGGGGATGTAGGTATAGATAGGTGACAATCTTATAGACCAAGGCATCTCAGCGTGTATTCAATTGAAAAATTTCTAAGTCCAAACAAGAGGGGATGTAGGTATAGATAGGTGACAATCTTATAGACCAAAGCATCTCAGAGTGTATTCAATTGAAAAATTTCTAAGTCCAAACAAGAGGGGATGTAGATATAGATAGGTGACAATCTTATAGACCAAAGCATCTCAGAGTGTATTCAATTGAAAAAATTCTAAGTCCAAACAAGAGGGGATGTAGGTATAGATAGGTGACAATCTTATAGACCAAGGCATCTCAGCGTGTAATCAATTGAAAAATTTCTTAGTCCAAACAAGAGGGGATGTAGGTATAGATAGGTGACAATCTTATAGACCAAAGCATCTCAGAGTGTATTCAATTGAAAAATTTCTAAGTCCAAACAAGAGGGGATGTAGGCATTGATAGATGGCAATCTTATAGACCAAGGCATCTCAGAGTGTATTCAATTGAAAAATTTCTAAGTCCAAACAAGAGGGGATGTAGGTATAGATAGGTGACAATCTTATAGACCAAGGCATCTCAGAGTGTATTCAAGTGAAAAATTTCTAAGTCCAAACAAGAGGGGATGTAGGTATAGATAGGTGACAATCTTATAGACCAAGGCATCTCAGCGTGTATTCACGTGAAAAATTTCTAAGTCCAAACAAGAGGGGGATGTAGGTATAGATAGGTGACAATCTTATAGACCAAGGCATCTCAGCGTGTATTCAATTGAAAAATTTCTAAGTCCAAACAAGAGGGGATGTAGGTATAGATAGGTGACAATCTTATAGACCAAGGCATCTCAGCGTGTATTCAATTGAAAAATTTCTAAGTCCAAACAAGAGGGGATGTAGGCATTGATAGATGGCAATCTTATAGACCAAGGCATCTCAGCGTGTATTCAATTGAAAAATTTCTAAGTCCAAACAAGAGGGGATGTAGGTATAGATAGGTGACAATCTTATAGACCAAAGCATCTCAGAGTGTATTCAATTGAAAAAATTCTAAGTCCCAACAAGAGGGGATGTAGGTATAGATAGGTGACAATCTTATAGACCAAGGCATCTCAGCGTGTAATCAATTGAAAAATTTCTAAGTCCAAACAAGAGGGGATGTAGGTATAGATAGGTGACAATCTTATAGACCAAAGCATCTCAGAGTGTATTCAATTGAAAAATTTCTAAGTCCAAACAAGAGGGGATGTAGGCATTGATAGATGGCAATCTTATAGACCAAGGCATCTCAGCGTGTATTCAAGTGAAAAATTTCTAAGTCCAAACAAGAGGGGATGTAGGTATAGATAGGTGACAATCTTATAGACCAAGGCATCTCAGCGTGTATTCAATTGAAAATTTCTAAGTCGAAACAAAGGGGATGTAGGTATAGATAGGTGACAATCTTATAGACCAAGGCATCTCAGCGTGTATTCAATTGAAAATTTCTAAGTCCAAACAAGAGGGGATGTAGGTATTGATAGGTTACAATCTTATAGACCAAGGCATCTCAGCGTGTATTCAATTGTAAAAATTTCTAAGTCGAAACAAAGGGGATGTAGGTATAGATAGGTGACAATCTTATAGACCAAGGCATCTCAGCGTGTATTCAATTGAAAATTTCTAAGTCCAAACAAGAGGGGATGTAGGTATAGGTAGATGAAAATCTTATAGACCAAGGCAAGTCAACGTGTATTCAAATGAAAATTTCTAAGTCCTTACAGGGGCGGACGTAGGTATAGGTAGATGAGGAGCTACTAGACCAACACATGTCCACGAGTATTCAATTTAAATTTCTAAGTTCAAAACAGTGTAAATAAGTGTCTGGAAGTGCCCGATCGACGCCTACTGCCATGTTGGGTGAATGTAGGCGTAGCAAAATGCCTTCTAATCTGCTAGGCACATCGGGACTTAGTTTTTTTTCTGTCCTTTCTCTGCACCGTGTAGGTTGGCGTCTGGATGTGCCTCATCGATGCCTTGGCATATAAACGTGTAATCAAGTTAAAACTTCTAACTTCAAAACGGGAGTTAGGTACCGGTAAATGAGAAGCTTATCAATCTAGACATGTTGAAATTTATAAGTTCACACATAGTGGATAGCAAGGCGAGGAATAGGGATATAGAATAAGAAAAGAGAGATAGACAGATCTAGATAAATACAGAGGTATAAAGAGAGACAGGCAAGGGAGATACATTTCATGATTCAACTTATATGCTAATAAGAAATAGTTGATATATCAGGAACAAAAGCATTGTATTTACTAGTTAATTTTACATCAGAATACACTTGTAGATTTTATGTAGCTTTTTTTCTATAGGGAACATGCAAATAGCACACATAACATCTAGACATATAAATATATACATAAAACAATTATAGTTATGAGATATATCTGAACTAATCCAAAAAGACAATAATGATGAATATCATCACTTACCTTGGAAAATTATCCAGGCTGTATGCCTACTCACATTCCATCAAACACCAGAAAATCATGAGCAATTGCTTGGTTGATTTTTTTTATTTTTTTTATTTTTATTTTTTTCATACACATTTGTAATTGTGTCTTGTTTTATCAAGTATTTTTGTAGTTAATCTGTGGTGTTGGGAGAGGTGTTAACATGAATCAATTATGCTTAACATTTTTTATTATGTATATTTTTTCAGTTTACAGAGTCATTCCAGTACCAAGTCTGACACTGTAATTGCTTGAAAAGTATTGCATTGGGAAGGAATCTTTTTTTTTTTTTTTTTTTTTTGAGGTGTGCAGGAATTTCAGTAGGGGATGTTTCTACTGATTTCAGATTCCAAGACAGCAAATTTGTATTTTATTGTTTGTGCATTCTTTTATCAAGTTTTTACAGATGTTTTTGTTTTATGAAAGTGAAAATGAATGAGTTGCAAAGACATTTACATTTTTGCATTCTTTTTTTAATTCTTCACCTTTTTTGTTTTAATGTCCCAAGAGTGAACCAAGACGGATGAGTCTTATTCAGCAGAGTCGAAAAAAACAGGTTACCTTTGATTGTCCTCAATGGATTTGTCCATAGTATAATGTGTCCAAGTTATTGCCCTAATAAAGTGAGAACCATACCCCAAAACTAATGCAGAACTCTACTTAATTAAATGAGCACTCTCAAAGACAATTTATCTAACATAATTTTGAAATATGTTTTATAAAGTTACCATAGAGCTCTCAAATATATTAGGCACTCAAATAGGAAATTTGTTTCAAATACTTGTCATATATATATATATATATATATATATATATATATATATATATATATATATATATATATTAAAAACTTACAGTATATCTATACTTACATATTGACATTTAGGTTTTCAAAACATACTGCAGAGCTCCTCATGTTTTCTGAATTTTATGCTTTCGTCTACTAATCTATTGAGCACTCTTAAGTATATTTGTGTAGCTGAATTGCCATACATGTTTTTGAAAGTGTATATTTAGCTCTACTAATGTATTGTACTCTGTCAAAATAAATTTATGCAGTTGAAATGCCATATCTGTTTCTCAAATGTTTTATTTAGCTCTACTAATATATTGAGCACTCTGGAAGTAGATTTGTCTAAAATAATTGCAAAAATGTTTCCAACTCTTACTACAAAGCTCTTTAAATGCATTGAGCACTCTTAAAGTAAAATCGTCTTGTATAATTAAACAAAGCAATTTTTAAACTTACTACACAGCTATATAAAACTATGGAGCACATGCAAGCATCATTGGTATATATATAGATCACATAATTATTAGAAGTTATTTTTTTTACTTGAAATACATATATATATATATATATATATATTCAAGGGAGACAATTTGTATATAGATGACATAATTAGAAGTTATTTTTTTAATTGAAATGCATATATATATATATATTTAATCTATATCTATATATATTCAAGGGAGACAATTTATATATACATCACATAATGATTAGAAGTTATTTTGTATATATATTCACGGGAGACAATTTGTATATAGATGACATAATAATCAGAAGTGATTTTTTTAAGGAAATATATATATATATATATATATATATATATACAAGGGAGACAATTTATATATAGATCACATAATTAATGGAAGTCTGTTTTAATTGAAGTAAATATATATATATATATATATATATATATATATATATATTTTATTTCAATTCCATCAATGAGACATAGAGCAATAAAGTCATGTTATTTACATTTTGACTTAATAATAACCCTTTAAAATAGTGCTCAAAACTAGACAGAGCTGATATTATAAAACGTTTATTTTATTACAGGATAAATAAACATTAAGATTTAACTAGATTTATATAAGAGTGCTCAATAAGACATAGAGCAATAAGGACATTTTATTTAGATTTTTATTTAATAATTACACTTTAAATAGTGCTAAACAAAGGGAGACAATTTGTATATACATCACATAATTATTAGAAGTAATTTTTTATTGAAAATATATATATATATATATGTATATATTCAATGAGACAATTAGTATACAGATCACATAATTATTAGAACATATTTTTTTTATTGAAATATATATATATGTATATATATATATATAAATATATATTTAAGGGAGACAATTTATATATAGATCACATAATTATTAGAAGTTATTTTTTTATTGAAATAAATATATATATATAATATATATATATATGTTCAAGGGAGACAATTTGTACATATATCACATAATTATTAGAAGTTATTTTTTTAATTGATATATTTTTATATATATTTATATATATATATATATTCAATTTTTATATGTATTTTTTTTATTACAGGATAAATAAACATTAAGATTCAACTAGTTATATAAGAGTGCTCAATGAGACATAGAGCAATAAAGACATTTTATTTAGGTTTGTACTTAATAAATACCCTTTAAATAGTATTCAAAACTAGACAGAGCTGATATTATAAAACGTTTATTTTATGACAGGATAAGTAAACATAAAGATTTAACTAGAGTTATATAAGAGTGGTCAATTAGACATAGAGCAATGAAGACATTTATATATATATATATATAATCTATATATATTTTATATATATATATATAGTCTATATATATATGTTCAAGGGAGACAATAGTTATATAGATCACATAATTATTAGAAGTTATTGTTTTATTGAAATATATATATATATATAACTAAATATATATATATAAAATATATATTTATATATATAGATATAATATATATATATAATCAAAGGAGACAATTAATACATAGATCACCTAATTATTAGAAGTTTTTTTCATTGAATTAAATATATATATATATATTCAAGGGGGTCGTTTGTATATATATCACATAATTATTAGAACTTATTTTTTTAATTGAAATATAAATTTTTATATGTATTTTATTTTATTACAGGATAAATAAACATAAAGATTCAACTAGTTATATAAGTGTGCTCAATGAGACATAGAGCAATGAAGACATTTTATTTAGGTTTGTACTTAATAAATACCCTTTAAATAGTGCTAAAAACAAGACAGAGCTGATATTATAAAACGTTCATTTCATTCCAGGATAAATAAACATTAAGATTTAAATAGAGTCATGTAAGAGTGCTCACTGAGACATAGAGCAATAAAGACATTTTATTTAGATTGGTACTTAATAAATACACTTTAAATAGTGTTCAAAACTAGACAGAGCTGAGTTTATAAACCGTTTATGTTATTACAGGATAAGTAAACATTAAGATTTAACTAGAGTTATATAAGAGTGCTCAATTAGACATAGAGCAATAAAGACATTTTATTTAGATTTGTACTTAATAATTACACTTTAGTGGTAAAAAAAGGGAGACAATTTATAGATAGATCACATAATTATTAGAAGTTATTTTTTTTAAATAAATACACATATATATATATATATATATATATATCAATATATATATATATATATAATCTATAAATTTAATTTATATGTTCAAGGGAGACAATTGTTATATAGATCACATAATTATAAGTTATTTTTTATTGAAATATATATATATGTATATATATATATATATAAATATATATTTATATATATAAAAGATGTATTTATATATTCAAGGGAGACAATTAATATATAGATCACCTAATTATTAGAAGTTTTTTATTGAAATAAATATATATATATATATAATATATAATATATATATATATATGTTTAATGGAGACAATTTGTATATATATCACATAATTATTAGAAGTGACTTTTTTTATTGAAATATATAAGTCATTCAATTTTTATACGTATTTTATTTTATTACAGGATAAATAAACATTAAGAATCAACTAGTTATATAAGAGTTCTCAATGGGACATAGAGCAATAAAGACATTTTATTTAGATTTGTACTTAATAAATACACTTTAAATAGTGTGCAAAACTAGACAGAGCTGATATTATAAAACGTTTATGTTATTACAGGGTAAGTAAACATTAAGATTTAACTAGAGTTATATAAGAGTGCTCAATTTGACATAGAGCAATAAAGACATTTTATTTATAGTTGTACTTAATAATTACACTTTAAATAGTGCTAAAGAAAGGGAGACAATTTTTATATAGATCACATAATTATTAGAAGTAATTTTTTTAATTGAAATATATATATATATATATATATATATATATATTCAAGGAGACAATTTGTATATAGATCAAATAAATATTAGAAGTTATTTTTTTAATTGAAATATATATATATATATATATATATATTCAAGGGAGACAATTTATATATAGATCACATAATTATTAGAAGTTATTTTAGTTATTGAAATATATATATATAAAATATATATATATATATATATACATATATATATATATACAATATATATATATTCAAGGGACATAATTAGTACATAGATCACCTAATTCTTAGAAGTTTTTTTTATTGAAATATAAATATATATATATATATATATATATATATATTCAAGGGAGACAATTTGTATATATATAACATAATTATTAGAAGTTATTTTTTTGTATTGAAATATATATATATATATATATATATATATATATATATATATATATATTCATTCAATTTTTATATGTATTTTATTTGATTACAGGATTAATAAACATAAAGATTAAACTAGTTATATAAGAGTGCTCAATGAGACATAGACCAATAAAGACATTTTATTTAGGTTTGTACTAATAAATACCCTTTAAATAGTGTTCAAAACTAGACAGAGCTGATATTATAAAATGTTTATTTTATTACAGAAAAAATAAACATTAAGATGTAACTAGAGTTATATAAGAGTGCTCGATTAGACATAGAGCAATAAAGACATTTTATTTAGATTTGTACTTAATAAATCCACTTTAAAATAGTAATCAAACCTAGACAGAGCTGATATTATAAAACGTTTATTTTATTACAGGATAAGTAAACATTAAGATTTAACTAGAGTTATATAAGAGTGCTCAATTAGACATAGAGCAATGAAGACACTTTATTTAGATTTCTAATTTATAATTACACTTTAAATAGTGCTAAAAAAGGGAGACAATTTGTATAGAGATCACATAATTATTGGATGTAATTTTCTGTTGAAATACATATATGTATATATATATTCAAGGGAGACAATTGATATATAGATCACATAATTATTATAACTTATTTTTTTTATTGAAATAAATATATATATATATATATATATATATATATATATATATATATATATATATATTCAAGGGAGACAATTTATATATAGATCACATAATTATTAGATGGAATTTTTTTTAATAAATATATATATATAAATATATTTATATATATATATATAATATATATATATTTTATATATATATATAATCTATATATATTTTATATATATATATAGTCTATATATATATGTTCAAGGGAGACAATTGTTATATAGATCACATAATTATTAGAAGTTATTTTTTTATTTAAATATATATATAACTAAATATATATATATAATATATATGTATATATAGATATAATATATATATAATCAATGGAGACAATTAATACATAGATCACCTAATTATTAGAAGTTGTTTTTATTGAATTAAATATATATATATTCAAGGGGGTCGTTTGTATATATATCACATAATTATTAGAAGTTATTTTTTTAATTGAAATATATATATATATTCATTCAATATTTATATGTATTTTATTTTATTACAGGATAAATAAACATTAAGATTCAACTAGTTACATAAGTGTGCTCAATGAGACATAGAGCAATAAAGACATTTTATTTAGGTTTGTACTTAATAAATACCCTTTAAATAGTGCTAAAAACTAGAGAGAGCTGATATTATAAAACGTATATTTCATTCCAGGATAAATAATCATTAAGATATAAATAGAGTCATATAAGAGTGCTCACTGAGACATAGAGCAATAAAGACATTTTATTTAGATTTGTACTTAATAAATACACTTTAAATAGTGTTCAAAACTAGACAGAGATGATATTATAAACCGTTTATGTTATTACAGGATAAGTAAACATTAAGATTTAACTAGAGTTATATAAGAGTGCTCAATTAGACATAGAGCAATAAAGACATTTTATTTAGATTTGTACTTAATAATTACACTTTAGTGCTAAAAAAGGGAGACAACTTATAGATAGATCACATAATTATTAGAAGTTATTTTTTTTAAATAAATACATATATATATATATTTTATATATATAATATATATATGTTCAAGGGGGACAATTGTTATATAGATCAAATAATTATAAGTTTTTTTTATTGAAATATATATATATGTATATATATATATATATATATATATATATATATATATATATATATATATAAATATATATTTATATATATAATATATATATTTATATATACAAGGGAGACAATTAATACATAGATAACCTAATTATTAGAATTTTTTTTTTATTGAAATAAAAATATATATATATATATATATATATATATAATATATATATATATATTCAAGGGAGACAATTTGTATATATATCACATAATTATTAGAAGTTTTTTTTTTAATTGGAATATATATATATGTAGTCATTCAATTTTTATATGTATTTTATTTTATTTCAGGATAAATAAACATTAAGATTTAACTAGAGTTATATAAGAGTGCTCAATTAGACATAGAGCAATAAAGACATTTTATTTAGGTTTGTACTTAATAAATACCCTTTAAATAGTGCTAAAAACTAGACGGAGCTGATATTATAAAACGTTTATTTTATCCCAGGATAAATAAACATTAAGATTTAACTAGAGTAATATAAGAGTGCTCAATTAGTCATAGAGAAATGAAGACATTTTATTTAGATTTGTACTTTATAATTACACTTAAAGTAGTGCTAAAAAAGGGAGACAATTTGTATATACATCACATAATTATTAGAAGTAATTTTTTATCGAAATCTATATAAATATATATATATATATATATATATATATATATATATATTCAATGAGACAATTAGTATATAGATCACATAATTATTAGAACTTATTTTTTTATTGAAATAAATATATATATATATATATATATATATATATATATATATATATATATATATATATATATATATATATATTCAAGGGAGACAATTTGTATATATATCACATAATGTATAGAAGTTATTTTTTTAATTGAAATATATATATACATATATATATATATATATATATATTTATTCAATTTTTATATATAATTATTAGAAGTTATTTTTTTAATTGAAATATATATGTATATTCAAGGGAGCCAATTTTTATATAGATCACATAATTATTAGAACTTACTTTTTTATTGAAATAAATACATAAATATATATATATATATATATATTCAAAGGAGACAATTTATATATAGATCACATAATTATTAGAAGTTATTTTTTTTCTAAATGAATATATATATATATATATGTATATATATAAATATATATATATATATATAATATATGTATATTTTATATATATAATCTGTATATATATGTTCAAGGGAGACAATTGTTATATAGATCACATAATTATTAGAAGTTATTGTTTTATTGAAATATATATATATATAAATACATATATATATATATAAAATATATATTTATATATATATATATATATATAATATATATATATATTCAAGGGAGACAAGTAATACATAGATTACCTAATTATTAAAAGTTTTTTTTATTGAAATAAATATATATATAATATATATATATATATATATATATATATATATATATATATATATATTCAAGGGAGACAATTTGTATATATGTAACATAATTATTAGGAGTTATTTTTTTAATTGATATATATATATATATATTTATATATATTCAATTTTTATATGTATGTTATTTTATTACAGGATAAATAAACATTAAGATTCAACTAGTTATATAAGAGTGCTCAATTAGACATAGAGCAATAAAGACATTTTATTTAGATTTGAACTTAATTAATAAACTTCAAATAGTGTTCAAAACTAGACAGAGCTGATATTATAAAACGTTTATTTTATTACAGGAAAAATAAACATTAAGATTTAACTAGAGTTATATAAGAGTGCTCAATTAGACATAGAGCAATAAAGATATTTTATTTAGATTTCTACTTATTAATTACACTTTAAATAGTGCTAAAAAAATGGGAGACAATTTGTATATAGATCACATAATTGTTAGAAGTGATTTTTTTAATTGAAATATATATATATATATATATATATATATATATATATATTCAAGGGAGACAATTTATATATAGATCACATAATTATTAGAAGTTATTTTTTTTAAGTAAATATATGTATATATATATATAAATATATATAATATATATATTATATATATATATAATCTATATATATATGTACAAGGGAGACAATTGTTTTATAGATCACATAATTATTAGAAGTGTTTTTTTATTGAAATATATATATATAAATATTTATATATATATATATTGACATTTTAGATTTATCATTGAGAATCATAACAGTTAGAATAAAATTATTAAAATTTATATTACATTATGTCATATTCACACAAGAATACCAAAAAAATTGTGGTTATCTAAATTGACGTTTACATTTTTTTTAAGTTATTACCTTGCTCTACTGATGTATTGAGCACTCTACATATAAGTCCTATCATTTGAATTTCTGTGTATATATTTTAAATATTAACAGTTAGCTCTAAGTCTTATCATCAAATTGCCATACATATTTCCAAAAATTTAACAACTATCTCTACTAATTCATTAATCATTGTATATATTTATCTTTCTGTCTCTCATTATTTATCTATCTATCTATCTATAGAATTGAATATGTCTGTCTGTGTGTACATTTCTCTGTCAATTTTAGTCTACATATTCCAAATTTTGATACAAAGGGTACTGAGATTTTAGAAAATCTATGTGATTTGTATTTGAACAGAAATTTTGCAATTAAGGGGTCAAAGTTCAATGATTTGGCCTTTGAGAACCCTACTAATTTCCTCCGACAATTATGGGTCTAAACACTTGAAATTTTACATATAGTTTCCTTGGACATGGATCTAACTTAATATCTCCATTGGAGCCCAAAACAATAAATTGTAAAGGTTCATAATAGGGGTCAAATTTTTTAAAATTAACCGTTTTTCTGCTTTTTTTTTTTGGTTGGGGAGGGGGGCAGCATACACCGCTAAACACCGGGGCTACGGCAGGAACTCATGCTAGTATAATATATATATATATATATATATATATATATATATATATATATATATATATTTTCATATATATATATATATATTCATATATATATATATATATATATATATATATATATATATATTAATATATATATTCATATATATATATATATATATTCATATATATATCAATTAAAACATAACTTCTATTTCCATTATTTTCATATATATATATATATATGCATATTTATATCAATTAAAACATAACTCCTAATAATTATCTGATCTTTATACAAATTGTCTGCCTTGAATATATATATATATATATATATATATATATATATATATATATATATTATATATATATATATATATATATTTATGTGAATTAAAAAGAATAAGTTCTAATGATTATGTGATCTTTATACAAATTGTCTCCCTCGAATATATATATATATATATATATATATATATATATATATATATATATTCAAGGGAGACAATTTGAATATAGAAGACAGTTATTAGAAGTTATTTTTTTAATTGAAATAAATATATATATATATATATATATATATTTGAATTAAATAACTTCAAATAATTATGATCTATATAAAAATTGTCTCCCTTGAATATATATATTATATATATAAATATATATATATATACATATATTTCAATAAAAAAATAACTTCTAATAATTGTCGTCTATATACAAATTGTCTCCCTTGATTATATATATATATATATGTATATATATATATACATACACATATTAAAGGGAGACAATTTGTATATAGATGACATAATTATTAGAAGTTATCTTTTTTATGCTTAATTGAATTTTAATGCTTAGTTTTTCCATCAATTGTTTTACTTGGGTAATTTTTTGTAATGTATATTTGAAAAAAATCTATGTGCTAGTTGAGATAAGAAATAAGGAAAATTCTTACCTGTTACTTCCCAGGTGTTATCTCCACTTTTTCTCTGTTCTGCTTCTTGCTGAAACTCATGGCAATTTCATGTTTGTTTGTGTTCTTTGTTACATATATATATTTTTTAATGTGAGGATTTTTTTTCTTTTAATAATTTAAAAACTTTTTTTTGATTTATATAATAAAGAGAGACAACATAACTAATGGATTTTTTTTAAATGATATATTCAACTTTCTGGTTATGATCAAATGTACTACTTTATTTTTTTTTTTTTTTTTTGTAGTTGCATAAGTTAGCTGATGAGAAGAAATACAAGCAGAACTGCATTCATTTAAATAAAGCTAATAGTTTAGAATTTGATTTTACCCAGATGTGCATGTACACAAAGAAAGAAACACTTACTTGAGGACTTCTGTAACTACAGGAAACATGTGGCAGATAGGATAGGTGATGCTGCTGGATTCAGTTGTTTTTTCCAATCCACATAATTCTCACAATAGCTTATAGTAGAATTCCACCATGATCAAGGGGAGTACCTGAAATTACAGAAATATACACACAGAAGGAAAGAAAAAGAATACTTACTCTACTTCTATGACAATGATTGCTGCGAAGACTTCAAGATGCTAATGTAGGAAGAAACAGATAGACATACATCATACGCAGTTTAAGTGTACCCAGATGTGCTTGAACGCAAAGAAAGAAATACTTGATTCAAACTGCACAAGACATGTGGCAGACAGGAACGGTGATGCTGCTAGGTTTCATTGCTTGTTCCAATCTATAAAAAAGAGATGATGTTTATAGTGTTTATAATCTACTGCTGTGTGAAAGCTGGAACAATGGAAACAGTTAAATTAAATTATCAAATCACAAAGACTGAAATCGAAATAGAAAGAAGAAAGGGTGATACTATACTCATCTTCCTGTTGGTGCAGACCACTTGCTCGTGACTGTTCGTTCGCCATGAAACTGGAAAGTAAAATAAATAAAAAAAGAAAAAAAGAGAGGTTCCACCGGGGAAAGCTCGTGTCTGGGCAGCGAGGTGATGAACTCCCGAAAGGAGGGGCACTATATAAAAACAAGCTTTGCTGCGAACATCTCCTAAAAAGCGGTTTCTACTCAGAATAACAGGCGGAGCAGAAAACAGAGGTGTTCTCTCTACCCAACAGGATTCGTAAAGATACCAATAGTTTGTGTTCATAAGACGGCGGTGATCGCTCACAAAACTGGCATTCCTACTGTCATGTCGGAGGACCGTCATATATAATTGCACTACCATTTCGTATTGGAGGACGGTCATATATAATTGCACTACCATACCGTTTCGGAGTTCCTAGACAGTAGGAATAATAAAAGCGGCCTTAAAGCGGCTTGTGAGCACACAATCTAGTCGAACTCTAGTCGTCCTTAGTCGAGTCGAGGCAAGCCTGCATTATATAGTAACACGAGCACGTGTCGCCTGCTTAGAGGGTAGCCCCCTTCGGGAGATTCGAAAGCGCACCTCACAGCGGAAGAGCTTCGGAACCAATCGGACCGTACCCAGACTTGCAGCTATTTGTTAACTTGGAAGTGGAGTCAACACCCCGACACTGAGAAAAGAGCTTTCCAAAAGCTCAAAACCAGTTGCATGCAAAGTCGGGGAAACTGGGAGCAGGCTGGGGAGAACACGGGGCCTTGCAGGGAGGCCCATTTTTCTCTTTCGTTCGGTTTACATCTTTCGGGTATTGTTCTCCTTTCAGCCTGCCCCCATCACGCCTTTTTGCTCGCCACATGCAAGCGTATAAAAAGACGACCAGATGACGGACGCAACAAACTAATGCCGACATTTTCTGGATTTTTTTTTTTTTTTGCCAGAGCCCATTTAGCCGTGTAGCTATTAAACTACAACGTTACACCCCCCTACCACGGTGAGGATAGGGTTGGACTTTAGGGGGGAAAATACACATCCAGTATTTTATCCAATAAAAGAACGGTTTATAAACTGCACAATTGTCACGGTAATTCTACAGTTTATGGACCGCCCTTAAATAATATTATATACATGCTTTCATCTAACAAATTTAAAAAAAAGGCGTTAATTTAGATTTAAATTTTAATATTTTTTCCCCAGAACAGCACGGATTATAAACTGCACAATTGTCACGGTAATTCTATAGTTTATCGACCACCCTTAAATAATATTATATGTATGCTTTCACCTAACAAATTTAAAAAAAAAGACGTTAATTTAGATTTAAATTTTAATATTTTTTCCCAGAACAGCACGGTTTATAAATTGCACAATTGTCACGGTAATTCTATAGTTTATTGACCACCCTTAAATAATATTATATGTATGCTTTCATCTAACAAATTAAAAAAAAAAGACGTTAATTAAGATTAAATTTTAATATTTTTTTCCCAGAACAGCACGGTTTATAAATTGCACAATTGTCACGGTAATTCTATAGTTTATTGACCACCCTTAAATAATATTATATGTATGCTTTCATCTAACAAATTAAAAAAAAAAAGACGTTAATTTAGATTTAAATTTAAATATTTTAACCAAGAACAGCATGGTCTATAAACTGCACAATTGTCACGGTAATATTTGTTGGCTGGCTTTCTAACAGTATAATAAAATATAAAAAGACGTTAAACGTTAAAATCGTGTAAACTACACAAGTGTCGAAATTTGAAAAGAAATTCGACGTGTTTATGAACTGTGCTCATACTAACAACGTTCATTTGAACACTTGTGCAGTTTACACAACTGAAATAAATGCGTCATCTACTTTGAAACGACAAGAAATACCTTTTTTTTTTGACATCAGAGAAGTAGACAGAGGAGCGGCAGGGCGGCGGCTTAGCTGGGTCGACTGGCTGGTCATCTATTCTTCCGGAACTCATCTCGCTGCCAGGGTCCAAACTGAATTTACAGCCCGTTTTAGGCCTCTTTTTATATTTCACCATCGCCGTGAAAACCGTTAACTTTTTCCGGGAAAAACCGAACAGTTCGCAGTCGATGTCGCAACCTTTTTACCTTTTATGGAGTTTGTGTTACCTAGCTGCTTTTTCATTGGTTGATTTAAACTTGTTTAGTTGAAGAGTGAATGTGGCGTGATATGCGCGCACGCACGCACGCACGCACACACAGAGTAATACTTTGTGTTTGTGTGTGTTGGTGTCTTTATGCGAGTGTGTGTATGTGTGTGTGTGTGTGCTGAGTTAAATTTGTTTAGTTTGAAGAGTGAACGTGGGCGTGTGTGTGTGTGTTTATGCAAGTGTGTGTGTATGTGGGTGTGTGCGTCGTTGAGAGAGAGAGAGAGAGAGAGAGAGAGAGAGAGAGAGAGAGAGAGAGAGGTTAGCACCCGGTAATTTAAAAAGTTATAAAAAGTTAAAAATATAATATATATATATATATATATATGGTCGCCAGTGATTTACATTTCAAAATACACGCATTAATAAAACTAGCTCCAAGACTATTTTTCTCTGCTAATTTTCCTTGCGATATTCGTTTTCAGCATACCTGAAAAAACTGACGGTTCGAGTTTTCCGGGTACGGTTTTTCCGGAGACGAGTTTTCTCTGGACAAGTTTTCCGGGCACTGGTATAAGTGCTATGGGTTCATCAGAGCACATCCCATTAAAGTACTTGTAAACAGGGATGCAACACCGAGGAGGCGATGGGACAGACGTTGGAGATTGACCTATAGCACGCACGGGGCCTATTAGATTAGATACTCTTTTTTTTGTTGTTTTTGTGCTCAACGATAAAAACCGACTTCTTCATTTGTGTTTGCTTCTCATTTTCGCTTTTTCTCTGATAAGTGTTTCGCTAATGTGAAAAAGAAAACATGTTCGAACGTTTGCTGACATTTATTGGATGTGTTCCTACCAGTATTTTGCTTAATTTTCGAGTTTGGAGCGATTATCGAGTCTCACAAGATGTCTGTAAAATGTCAGACACTTCTTTATTGTTCTAACTTAAAACCGTGCGCTACTTTTGTTTGTGTTAAATAAACGTTTTAAAATAAGTTAAAACAACAAAAATGTGATCTAGGTAGAAGAGTAACTTACCTTGCCTTTGGTAACATTCATTTTCTTATATATTTATTTGTTCAAAGTTTCATAGAATAAAAAGTTCTGACACAACTTTGTCGAGCGATTTATAATCGATTTCATTTAACTTCTGTTTGACCCCGGCACGTACGACCCTTTCTCTCCTTCCCCCACTCTCTCTC
Source organism: Euprymna scolopes (assembly GCF_053919585.1). Lineage (NCBI taxonomy): Eukaryota > Metazoa > Mollusca > Cephalopoda > Sepiida > Sepiolidae > Euprymna > Euprymna scolopes. The sequence goes on along the minus strand of NC_136527.1, from coordinate 86,880,861 downwards.
TCTCTTCTTTAGCTTGGTGACAAGCGATATGCTTATGTGTGCGTGCGTGTGTGTGTGTGTATGTGTGTACATGCGTGCGTATGTGTGTTGTCGTATTCACGAAAATTTAAAAAAATAAAAACGTTTTTCCCCGACCGGCCAGATTAGGGTTGTGAGGTGTGGTTAGATAGAGTTCATGAAAATAAATGTTAGCAATAAAAACTTTTGGTAAACCAAGTTAGAAAAAAGAATACAATTTACTTCCCCACGGAGCCACCGATTCTTCTTCTTTTTTTAGGCGATGTAATAAGCCATATTTTTGAGCAGGGTTGCCTCCTCTCTTTATTTTGGTTTGTATATTTTTCATCTGGCAAAAATGCTCCCGGGAGATCTTTTTAGGATTCTAAAGGTTTGCTTTTTTTTACACTTTTTATTATCTTCGAAAAATGTAAAAAAGAATGTAAACAGGCAGTTTACGATTTGAAATGCATCGTTAAAATGATATTTTTTGCTAGTTCTTTCAACTTTATATTTTTATTTCGTCGTCTTCAAGTCCAATGTAAACAAGTTCTTGATGAGCCGTTCCTCTTAAATAATCCAATTTACCAAATTTACACTTCTAACGATTACTATGATATTGTCCATTGACTACTGTATGTACACACTTTAACCCTTATCCTCGAGTGGCCTCTGGGGCTTGATAAGTAATGATTCCTTTATAAAATAAAAAATATTTCAATACTTTGATGGTGAGTCTATAGTCAGTCTGTGCTGGTTTTCCTTGCGATATTCGTTTTCAGCATACCTGAACAAACTGAGGGTTGGCCCCTTTCATATGCCGCCTGTTAAAACTGTTCACACATGGTCGCCAGCGATTTACATTTCAAAATACACGCATTAATAAAACAAGCTCCAAAACTAGTAGTCGGTCATTCTCTGCTAATTTTCCTTGCGATATTCGTTTTCAGCATACCTGAACAACTTGATGGTTGGCCGCTTTCATATGCCGCCTGTTCAAACATGGTCGCCAGTGATTTACATTTCAAAATACACGCATTACTATCTCGAAAACTATTCGTCTGTCTGTGCTAATTTTCCTTGCGATATTCGTTTTCAGCATACCTGAACAAACTGAGGGTTGGCCCCTTTCATATGCTGCCTGTTCAAACATGGTCGCCGTGATTTACATTTCAAAATACACGCATTAATAAAACTAGCTCCAAAACTATTTGTCTCTGCTAATTTTCCTTGCGATATTCGTTTTCAGCATACCTGAACAAACTGACGGTTGGCCCCTTTCATATGCCGCCTGTTCAAACATGGTCGCCAGTGATTTACATTTCAAAATACACGCATTAATAAATCGAAAACTACGTGTCTGTGCTAATTTTCCTTGCGATATTCGTTTTCAGCATACCCGAACGATTTTAAAATGACAGTCCGAATGTTAACGAAGCACACACACACACACACACACACACACACACGTAAACTCAGTGAAAATCTCTACTGTCGATAAGCTAGTTGTAAATTAGATTACTGGCTCTTATGAGTTTTAGTCTAACCACCCTTTACAACTGTGATACAGTAGAACAGTCCGTCTCTGGACAATTAGCAGTGTATCGCATAACTCAATGACAGTGTCGAATGTCAACTAGCTAGTTGTAAGTTAGGTTACTGGCTCTGATGAGTTACACTCTAACCACCCTTAATAACTGTGATACAGCGGAACAGTCCGTTTTTGGACAAGTGGCGGTGATCGCATAACTCATTGAAAGTGCCGAATGTCTATTAGCTAGTTGAAACTTAGATTACTGGCTTTAATGAGTTTCAGTCTAACCACACTTAATAACTGTGATACAGCGGAACAGTCCGTCTGTTTCGCATAACTCATTGACAGTGTCGAGTGTCGATTAGCTAGTTGTAACTTCGTAGCCAGCCGAAAAGCCCCTTTAAGAAGAGACTTGAAGATAATAATTATTGTTTTTATTTGTAATGTTATTCTTATCGTCCAGCCATGCACGTGCAGAAATGCATTTCCAACGCAACTGTGTTAAAAAACTTACTTCCCCTTCAATGAGACAAGAACGCCGACACTCGACTTCGCACCGATACGCGAATGACGATACATAGAAATGAAAGCTGTTGATTTTATGTATTGAATTTTACGACTTTGCCGGCCCTCGTGACAAGATGTTCCGGCAGATACTGCAGGCTATGACTAGCTATGACTAGCAAAGACCAGATGTGGGGGCAACCCCACATGCCTGACCATTAACCAGCTCCCATTTCCCACCTCTCGGGAGCTGGTCCCCTTTTTCCCTTCCCCCTCCCTTCACTCCTCACATTAAAAATCGGCCTTGTGCCTAATTTGCTTGGTGGGGGAGCAAATAAATACCATCTGTTCCGGCAGATACTGCCAGCAAAGACCGTATATGGGGCTGACCCCACATATAAGACCTTGGTCAATGTAGGGGTAACCCTTCATACCAATTGTCACCATCCCGCTCCCCTACTCCCCGGGGAGTTGTTCCCCATTTCCCCCTCAGTCCTCACATTAAAAATCGGCCTTGTGCCTAATTTGCTCGGTGGTGGGGGAGCAAATAAATACCATCTGTTCTTCAGATGCTGCACTTCTATTTCTTGTTCTCTTTCGGTGGAGGAGAAATCCTTCACGACTGAGACAGTTTTTATTTTTGTACCTTTTCTCCACGTTAAAAAAACGACCCTGGTGTCTAACTCTGTCCCGTGGGGAGGCATAGTAAATAGGTACACACACAGACACAGCGACGAACGGACTTGGCGACGCTTTCGATTGTAAATATAAGAGCGTTGTCGGCGGCGACAACCGGAAATGGCAAACCCTGTGTCAGTCAGATTTGTTTATTTCACGCCAATTTGGACCGCGAAATAATTCGTTTTAACTAATGAGACCTGTGGAAATTCTAAGGTTAATCCTTCGGAGTTAAGACAACCAAGCGTAAAAGTTGATATACAAAACAAATATATAATATATAAATGTTACCAAAGGCAAGATAAGTTACTCTTCTACGTACTTGAACAAGTGTTTTAAGTTCTGCTGCGATATTCGTTTTCAGCATACCTGAACAAACTGAGAGTTGGCCCCTTTCATACGCCGCCTGTTCAAACTGTTCAAACATGGTCGCCAGTGATTTACATTTCACAATACACGCATTAATAAAACTTGCTCTAAAACTATTTGTCTTAGCTACTTTTCCTTGCGATATTCGTTTTCAGCATACCTGAATGAGAGTTAGATTCTATAGACCAAGGCAAGTCAACGTGTATATAAAAAAATATTTTCGTTAACAGATACTACACATTGATCGTTTATTTTATTTGATTTGATGTATTTTATATTTATTTATTTTTTATTGATCTTATTTTCATTTAACATTTAATGTTTTGGTGTTGTATTACTGTACACATAGATTCGAAAAAGTTGTAATAAAAACAAATATATAACAAATAAATGTTATCAAAGGCAAGATAAGTTACTTTTCTACCCAACTGGATATATTTTTCGTGTTTTTATTCAATATAACATGTTTATTCAGCCGTAAGTTTGGGAAAAGGTGTTATAAATAAAAACCCAGATAAAATACTGTACAAACTCGATCAATATATGTTACCGTGACATAGGTGGACATATATTCGGCGGGTTTTTAGTAGTATTGTGTATAGTTTTTTATTTATAACACCTTTTCCCAAACTTACCGTGTTAAAGAGAGAATCAGACGCCATTTTGAATGTTCCAATACATCGGTAAACACTATGTTTTTCGAGCTGAATAAACATGTTACCTTGAATAAAAACACAAAAATTATATCCAGTTTGGTAGAAAAGTAACTTATCTTGCCTTTTGATAACATTTATTTGTTATATATTTGTTTTTTGACAACTTTTTCGAATCTATGTGTACAGTAATACAAACCCGATGTTTTTTTTTATTAAATAGTTAGGTGACTGTACGGAATAGTTACAAAACGCCTTCCTCTCCCCATTTTAAGAACGACTTTCGGAATTGGGGGGAGCCCAATCTCTCCATGGTAAGAACGGCTTTCCAGATTGTGAGGTGTTTTTTTTTCAGAAAGCCGTTCTTATCATGGAGAGATTGAAAGTGTTAATACAAGTTAAATTGAATTTTTATCAGATCTTCTGCTTATTAAATTATTGGACAGAATAGTTAACATGATCCTCTCTACATTAAGAATGGCTTTCTGAACTTTTAAGGTAACGATTTCTTAAAAAAATACAATTTAATAACAAAAAAAAAACAGTTATTTTTACGATTCGAAAGAGGGAGGCGGTGGGAGGGGGAGGAATTGGCGCGTTGAAATAAAATTCGTTGAATTTCAAATTCGCTTGATACCCCCACCCTTCGCCACGTCATGACAGAAACAAAACTTTGACGAGATGTAATCTATTTCATTTAACTTCCGTTTGACCCCGGGCAAGAGTGCAGACACGTGCGGAGTGTGTGGGTGTGTGGATGGAAGTTTTATTGTTTTATTACTTTCATAATTTCATTATTTTCCGTCTTTCTCTCCCCCCTCTCTCTCTTTCTGTCTCTCTCTCTCTCCCCCTCTCTCTCTCTCTCTCTCTCTCTCTCTCTCTCTCGTGCTCACATGAAATAAACGCGGGAAGAAATATGTTTGGGTGGAATTTGCCATTTCACGAAACGTCGTGGTTAGAGACACATGTATTTTTACTGGGAGTTTTCACTAGAAGAAAAGTAAGTAATTTTTGGTATAATTTGTGATTTTATTTCAGCATTTCTTTTATGTAAAATAATAATCTTGTTTTTTTTTTAATGTTTAAAGTGAATAATAAAAAAAAATGATATTTTATTTAAGTTATTATAATTACCTCGTGTTATTAAACGAAAAAAAAAATGAACAGACACTACACATTTCGTTCTTTATATATAATTTTCAGTATAATTTATATCTATGTGTACAGTAATACAAACCCTATATTTGTTAATGAATATCACTTAAATAAACCACTCTACAGATGGATGTGATATTTGGAATATGCTGTAACATTGATAAAGACGAACTAAGGAACAGTTACGTCATAGACACAAAATATACGTATGATTATAATAGGAAAAAAACAAAAACCTGCAAAAGTATATGCAGTTATGCTACCGTGCCGAAATAAAAACGGTGTTATTTAGAAATCTATTCTTTGTATTCTAACATTGTAATCAAGTTGTCGTGAAACTTGAATTTCAAATGAAAAAACGAAAAAAACAAAACAAAAAAGGAAATACAAAAACACGGTAACATAAATGCATAATTACTAATTATGTCTTTCTGGCTAAACGTAGTAACCGTTTCTTTTTTCTGTATTTGTATAAAAATTAGTACATGTTTTTTATTAGATATTGAAATCCATGTTATTAGGTTGAAATGGGCGCTTCTACACTATTGGGACGAGATTTCAGAATTGTAGGAATGCGAGTTAATGCGACAGTTGATGTTGAATTCGAAAGTGATTTTGGAGCCTTTAAACTGTCATTAATAATAATAAAACAGATACTACACTTTGAATTATTTGCTAATAATTAAAAAAAATATTTTCGTTAACAGATATGACACATTGATCGTTGTTTTTATTTGATTTGATGTTTTTTTATTTTTATTTATTTTTTTATTGATCTTATTTTTATTTAACATTTGATGGTTGTTATTAAATTGTTAGATGCTTGTACGGAATGGTTACAAAACGCCCTCCTCCTCTCTCCATTTTAAGAACGACTTTCGGAATGGCCGTATCCCAATCTCTCCATGTTAAGAACGGCTTTCTAACGCCGACACTTGACTTCGCACCGATACGCGAATGACGATTCATAGAAATTAAAGGTGTTGATTTTATGTATTGAATTTTCCACGACTTTCTCGGCCCTCGTGACAAGATCAAAGTGTAGTATCTGTTCTCTAAGTTACGAAACTGTCCGCCACCGGGCTTTCTGGATAGGTTAAGGTGTTTTCATACTAATCTTCGTTAGCAAGGACCGACTCCACATTTGTGGGAGCTTGGACCCGGAAACCGATCCCCTTTTTTGGGAGACTGGAATCTCGGGACCAACACCACTAGCTGGTAGTTGAGACCTGCTTTTGTTGGTTTTTTGCATGCGTTTTTTCTTCGTTCCGGTCTCTTCCCTCTAGAGACAGGGGATGGTCTAATTCTCCACACTTAATTGCCTGAGCAGCACTGACCTGCCAGGCCCAAACTTTGTCTATCTTCGCTGCTCTCCCAGTGGATCGAGCAGACAGGGCTCTCTTTCTCGCTTCCGTTGGGGTAAGTTAGTGGGTAGTTGGGAGCTTGGACCCGAAACCGATCCCCTTTTTTGGGAGACTGGAATCTCGGGACCAACACCACTAGCTGGTAATTGAGACCTGCTTTTGCTGGTTTTTTGCATGCGTTTTTTCTTCGTTCCGGTCTCTTCCCTCTAGAGACAGGGGATGGTCTAATTTCTCCACACTTAATTGCCTGAGCAGCACTGACCTGCCAGGCCCAAACTTTGTCTATCTTCGCTGCTCTCCCAGTGGATCGAGCAGACAGGGCTCTCTTTCTCGCTTCCGTTGGGGTAAGTTAGTGGGTAGTTGGGAGCTTGGACCCGAAACCGATCCCCTTTTTTGGGAGACTGGAATCTCGGGACCAACACCACTAGCTGGTAATTGAGACCTGCTTTTGCTGGTTTTTTGCATGCGTTTTTTCTTCGTTCCGGTCTCTTCCCTCTAGAGACAGGGGATGGTCTAATTTCTCCACACTTAATTGCCTGAGCAGCACTGACCTGCCAGGCCCAAACTTTATCTATCTTCGCTGCTCTCCCAGTGGATCGAGCAGACAGGGCTCTCTTTCTCGCTTCCGTTGGGGTAAGTTAGTGGGTAGGGTGACGTGGGGTAGGGCGGGTGCTTCGTTTCTGCTCCCCTCTGTGGGCAGGGATTCCTATCCCCTCTCTCTCTTAATTGCGACGCGGCACTCTGGCCCGCTAGCACCCACTGCGTCTTTCTTCTCTGCTCTCCCCCCCTCGCGGGGGGATCTGAGCTGCTAACCCGACATCCCCGTGAGGGGAAGTCAAAAACTCTAATTTCTTCAAAGTCCGCTCCTCCCCCTCCATTCCCCTGGGTTTTCTTTTCCCCCACTACACTTTGGTCTGCGTCAGCGGCCAGTGCAACCGCCACGATGCCAGGCAGGAGGGGTACGTTACCCCAAATGCGCAAGATTTATTAATAAATAATAAACTAGACAAAATACTTTGAGAAATTCGCTCAATATATGTTAACGTGACATAACTTGACATATATTCGGTGGTTTTTTAATAGTATTTTGTCTAGTTTATTATTTATAACACCTTTTCCCGAACTTACCGTGTTAAAGAGACAGTCGGTCGCCATTTAGAATTTTCCAATACATCGGTAAACACTGTATTCTTTTCGAGCTGAATAAACATGTTAAACTGAATAAAAACACGAAAATTATATCCAGTTTGGTAGAAAAGTAATTTATCTTGCCTTTGATAACATTTATTTGTTATATATTTGTTTATTGACAACTTTTTCGAATCTATGTGTACAGTAATACAAACCCTATAATTATTTCATGTCATTAAACGAAAAAAAAAAAAGAACAGATACTACACGTTTCCTTTTTTTACAGATATCATTGTCAAATAAAATGTATATTTATTTATAATTTGTTGTATTTTTAATAGTTTGCTGCAAACTTTAAATCGAGTATTAATCTTCTGTTTGAGAATGTGTTAAATTATCGATGGTTTTATATTGTATTTTTTTATTTATTTATAATTTTATTTCAGCATTTATTTAATATAGAATAACCACGTCGCTTATTTAATCATAAATAAAAAAAAAAAAAAAAAATTATTCTTTAAAAAGCATTTTCATTCCAAAATACTGAAATCGCCATTAAATAACCTGGAAAAGGGTTGATATGGCGTATAAGCAAAAGCCAGACTAAGAAATCAAGGGCAGATAATCGGAAATCTTGATTGTCTCCCTTGACGAACTTGTCTCCACGGAATTTCACGAGTGTTGTGGTCGGCGTTACGGAAATTACCGACCGTTTACTGATTTTATTTGTTTAGTTTTTTTCACCTTTGTTTGGTTGAGAGATGTTTGAGTACTCGTGCAGTTTATTGACCACCGGTGTGAAATATTAACGTCGTATTTATGTGTGCTTTCCACCTAACAGTCGAATGACGTTAAAATTGATTTACACACTCACTTGTAAAGTCGCCAATAGTAAGATGTCCAAAAATTACGAAAAACGTTTACTGATTTTATTTGTTTAAATAATATTATATGTAGACTTTCACCTAACAAATTAAAAAATTAGAAGACGTTAATTTAGATTTAAATTAAAAATATTTGTCTGTCTGTCTGTCTATCTATCTAGCTGTACTGTATCTCTCCAACTACATCCTCTGTCTGTCTGTTTCTTTAACCTCGCATCGGCTCTCTGCTTGGTTCCTTATTTCAGCCCACCAAACTGGATATAATTTCCGTGTTTTTATTAAATTAAACATGTTTATTTAGCTCGAAAAAACAGTGTTTACCGATATATTGGAAAATTCAAAATGGCGACCGACTCTATCTTTAACACGGTAAGTTCGGAAAAAAGATGTAATAAATAATAAACCAGACAAAATACTGTTAGAAATTCGCTCAATATATGTTAACGTGACATAACTTGACATATATTGGGTGGTTTTTTAATAGTATTTTGTCTAGTTTATTATTTATAACACCTTTTCCCGAACTTACCGTGTTAAAGAGACAGTCGGTCGCCATTTAGAATTTTCCAATACATCGGTAAACACTGTATGCTTTTCGAGCTGAATAAACATGTTAAATTGAATAAAAACACGAAAATTATATCCAGTTTGGTAGAAAAGTAATTTATCTTGCCTTTGATAACATTTATTTGTTATATATTTGTTTATTGACAACTTTTTCGAATCTATGTGTACAGTAATACAAACCCTATAATTATTTCATGTCATTAAACGAAAAAAAAAAAAAGAACAGATACTACACGTTTCCTTTTTTTACAGATATCATTGTCAAATAAAATGTATATTTATTTATAATTTGTTGTATTTTTAATCGTTTGCTGCAAACTTTAAATCGAGTATTAATCTTCTGTTTGAGAATATGTGTTAAATTATCGATGGTTTTATATTGTATTTTTTTATTTATTTATAATTTTATTTCAGCATTTATTTAATATAGAATAACCACGTCGCTTATTTAATCATAAATAAAAAAAAAAAAAAAAATTATTCTATAAAAAGCATTTTCATTCCAAAATACTGAAATCGCCATTAAATAACCTGGAAAAGGGTTGATATGGCGTATAAGCAAAAGCCAGACTAAGAAATCAAGGGCAGATAATCGGAAATCTTGATTGTCTCCCTTGAAGAACTTGTCTCCACGGAATTTCACGAGTGTTGTGGTCGGCGTTACGGAAATTACCGACCGTTTACTCATTTTATTTGTTTAAATAATATTATATGTAGACTTTCACCTAACAAATTAAATAAGAAGACGTTAATTTAGATTTAAATTAAAAATATTTCTCTGTCTGTCTGTCTGTCTATCTATCTAGCTGTACTGTATCTCTCCAACTACATCCTCTGTCTGTCTGTCTCTTTAACCTCGCATCGGCTCTCTGCTTGGTTCCTTATTTCAGCCCACCAAATTAGTTCAGTTTTTTTATATTTTTTTTTATTCATAATTTGATTTCAGTATTTATTTAATATAGAATAACCGGGTGTGTATTAGTACTGGACACATAGATTCGAAACAGTTGTCAAAAAACAAATATATAACAAATAAATGTTATCAAAGGCAAGATAAATTACTTTTTTACCAAACTGTATATAATTTTCGTGTTTTTATTAAATTAAACATGTTTATTCAGCTCGAAAAAACAGTGTTTACCGATATATTGGAAAATTCAAAATGGCGACCGACTCTATCTTTAACACGGTAAGTTCGGAAAAAGATGTAATAAATAATAAACTAGACAAAATACTTTTATAAATTCGCTCAATATATGTTACCGTGACATAACTTGACATATATTCGGTGGTTTTTTAATAGTATTTGGTCTAGTTTATTATTTATAACACCTTTTCCCGAACTTACCGTGTTAAAGAGAGAATCGGTCGCCATTTCGAATTGATATTTAAAAAAAAAAAAAAAAAAAAAGAATCCTAGCTACTGAGTTGTAGTCGACAATCGTAACATATCCCAAAATTACGAAAATGCAATCATTAAAGAATTTCCTAATTTTTTGTTTATTACAACAACATTGCAAGAGTAAGATTAGTAAATGTGGATGTGTATTTTCCCCCCTAAAGTCCAACCCTATCCTCACCGTGGTAGGGGGGTGTAACGTTGTAGTTGAACAACAACTACACGGCTAAATGGGCTCTGGCAAAACAAAATCCAGGAAATGACGTCCGTCATCTGGTCGTCTTTTTATACGCTTGCATGTGGCGAGCAAAGAAGACGTGTTAAGGAAGGAGCAGGCTGAAAGGAGAACATTCCCCGAACAAAAAAAGAAAAATGGGCCTTACCCTATCCCTTTCCCTTATCCTAACCCTAACCCCTCCCGTTTGCTTCCAAGGCCCCATTTGAGCGTGTTCTCCTCCGCAGGCCTGCTTCTCCAAATTTCCCCGACTTTGCAGGTAACTGGTTTGGAGGCTTTCTAAAGCTCTTTTATCAGTGTCGGGGTGTTGAGTCCACACTTCCAGCTCAACAAATACCTGCAGTGCAAGGTGCGCTTCTCCGAATTTCCCCGAAGAGGGAGCGACACGTGCTCGTGTTTCTACTGTGTAATGCATGCGTGCCTCCACTTGACTACGGATGACTAGAGTAATACTAAAATAGTTTGTGTGTGCTCACAAGCTGCTTGAAGGGCGCTGGTAATATTATTCCTACTATCTATCAACTACGAGCTGGGGCGGTAATGCAATGATGGACCTCCGATTAATAATATCCGATACGATAGTAGGAATGGCAGTTTTGTGAGCTTTCATAGGCTCTTCCACATTCACGCACAATCTTGTGGTATCTCTCTAGGAATCCTGTTGGGTAGAGAGAACAAGAAGTCCCTTCCCTCGTTTTGGAAGGTTGTTCGCAGCAACGCTTGTTTTATATGGTGCCCTCTTTAGGGAGTTCAACACCTTGTTGTACGGAACCCGATCAAAATCCAGTTAATGATGGCATGAGTTTGTTGCGTCCGTCATCTGGTCGTCTTTTTATACGCTTGCATGTGGCGAGCAGAAAAGACGTGCTCGAGCAGGCTGGAAGGAGAACACTCCCCCGAAAGAGAAAAATGGGCCTCCCTCTCTCCCGTGTGCTTCCATCAAGGCCCAAATTGTGTGTGTTCTCCTTCGCAGACCTGGTCCTCCAACTTTCCTCGACTTTGCAGGTAACTAATCTGGAGCTTTTCTAAAGCTCTTTTCTCAGTGTCGAGGTGTTGAGTCAACTCCCAGCTCAACAAATACCTGCAGCGCAAGGTGCGCTTTTCCGAATTCCCCCGAAGAGGGAGCGACACGTGCTCGTGTTTCTACTATGTAATTCACGCGTGCCTCCACTCGACTACGGACGACTAGAGTAATACTGCTATTAGTTTGCGTGTGCTCACAAGCTGCTTGAAGGGCGCTGGTAATATTATTCCTACTATCTATCAACTACGAGCTGGGGCGGTAATGCAATGATGGACCTCCGATTAATAATATCCGATACGATAGTAGGAATGGCAGTTTTGTGAGCTTTCATAGGCTCTTCCACATTCACGCACAATCTAGTGGTATCTCTCTAGGAATCCTGTTGGGTAGAGAGAACAAAAAGTCCCTTCCCTCGTTTTGGAAGGTTGTTCACAGCAACGCTTGTTTTATATGGTGACCTCTTTAGGTAGTTCAACACCTTGCTCTCCTTGACTCTTCTCATTGTCGAGGTTCTGAGTCCGGTTCCAGGTGTACAAATAGGTGCAAGTCTGGATAGGGAATCTCCCCAAGTGGGTGAGCCTACGCTCTTTCTTATCAGGCGACACGTGCTCGTGTTACTACATAATGCATGCATGGCTCCATTCGACCAGGAACGACTAGAGTAATACTACCATTAGTTTGTGTGTTCTCACAAGCTGCCTGAAGGGCGCTGGTAATATTATTCCTACTATCTATCAACTACGAGCTGGGGCGGTAATGCAATGATGGACCTCCGATTAATAATATCCGATACGATAGTAGGAATGGCAGTTTTGTGAGCTTTCATCACCTCCTCCTCATTCACGCACAATCTTGTGGTATCTCTCTAGGAATCGTGTTGAGTAGAGAGAACACTTCCGTTTTCTGCTCCGCCTTTTATTCCGAGTAGAAACCGCCTTTTTCGGAGGATGTTCGTAGCAATGCATGTTTTATGTAGCGCTCCACTTTGGGGAGATCATCACCTACCTGGCCAGACTGTCCTTTCCTGTACGGTACCTGGTAACTAGTGGATTCCACCCTTTCCCTCCTTTTTCAGTTTGATGGCGACCACGACCAGCCAGAGGTGAGTAAAGCATCAAGCGTTTCTTCTTTTCGGTTTCAGTTTTTGTAATTGACAAGTTTAATTTTCCTCTTTTGTATTACTGCAGCTTCTAGTTAGAATCAGCATAAGTCCTCAGTTAAGTATTTCTTTCGTTGTGTTGCTAGTGATTAAAACGAATGCCTTTCTGCTTATATTTCCTTTAACCAACTTTTGCAAGTCTAACCAAAAATATTCACCCATGCTTGATCATAACCAGAATTATTTTTCTGTTACAGGTATTTTATTTTATTACTACATAATGCATGCATGGCTCCATTCGACCAGGAACGACTAGAGTAATACTACCATTAGTTTGCGTGTGCTCACAAGCTGCTTGAAGGGCGCTGGTAATATTATTCCTACTATCTATCAACTACGAGCTGGGGCGGTAATGCAATGATGGACCTCCGATTAATAATATCCGATACGATAGTAGGAATGGCAGTTTTGTGAGTTTTCATAGGCTCTTCCACATTCACGCACAATCTTGTGGTATCTCTCTAGGAATCGTGTTGAGTAGAGAGAACACTTCCGTTTTCTGCTCCGCCTTTTATTCCGAGTAGAAACCGCCTTTTTCGGAGGATGTTCGTAGCAATGCATGTTTTATGTAGCGCTCCACTTTGGGGAGATCATCACCTACCTGGCCAGACTGTCCTTTCCTGTACGAAACCTGGTAACGAGTGGATTCCACCCTTTCCCTCCTTTTTCAGTTTGATGGCGACCACGACTAGCCAGAGGTGAGTAAAGCATCAAGCGTTTCTTCTTTTCGATTTCAGTTTTTGTAATTGACAAGTTTAATTTTCCTCTTTTCCATTACTGCAGCTTCTAGTTAGAATCAGCACAAGTCCTCAGGTAAGTATTTCTTTCGTTGTGTTGCTAGTGATTAAAACGAATTCCTTTCTGCTTATATTTCCTTTAACCAACTTTTGCAAGTCTAACCAAAAATAATCACCCATGCTTGATCATAGCCAGAATTATTTTTCTGTTACAGGTATTTTATTTTATTACTACATAATGCATGCATGGCTCCATTCGACCAGGAACGACTAGAGTAATACTACAATTAGTGTGCGTGTGCTCACAAGCTGCTTGAAGGGCGCTGGTAATATTATTCCTACTATCTATCAACTACGAGCTGGGGCGGTAATGCAATGATGGACCTCCGATTAGTAATATCCGATACGATAGTAGGAATGGCAGTTTTGTGAGCTTTCATAGGCTCTTCCACATTCACGCACAATCTTGTGGTATCTCTCTAGGAATCCTGTTGGGTAGAGAGAACAAAAAGTCCCTTCCCTCGTTTTGGAAGGTTGTTCGCAGCAACGCTTGTTTTATATGGTGCCCTCTTTAGGGAGTTCAACACCTTGTTGTACGGAACCCGATCAAAATCCAGTTAATGACCGCATGAGTTTGTTGCGTCCGTCATCTGGTCGTCTTTTTATATGCTTGCATGTGGCAAGCAGAAAATACGTGCTCGAGCAGGCTGGAAGGAGAACACTCCCCCGAAAGAGAAAAATGGGCCTCCCTCTCTCCCGTGTGCTTCCATCAAGGCCCAAATTGTGTGTGTTCTCCTTCGCAGGCCTGGTCCTCCAACTTTCCTCGACTTTGCAGGTAACTAATCTGGAGCTTTTCTAAAGCTCTTTTCTCAGTGTCGAGGTGTTGAGTCAACTCCCAGCTCAACAAATACCTGCAGCGCAAGGTGCACTTTTCCGAATTCCCCCGAAGAGGGAGCGACACGTGCTCGTGTTTCTACTATGTAATGCACGCGTGCCTCCACTCGACTACGGACCACTAGAGTAATACTGCTATTAGTTTGCGTGTGCTCACAAGCTGCTTGAAGGGCGCTGGTAATATTATTCCTACTATCTATCAACTACGAGCTGGGGCGGTAATGCAATGATGGACCTCCGATTAATAATATCCGATACGATAGTAGGAATGGCAGTTTTGTGAGCTTTCATAGGCTCTTCCACATTCACGCACAATCTAGTGGTATCTCTCTAGGAATCCTGTTGGGTAGAGAGAACAAAAAGTCCCTTCCCTCGTTTTGGAAGGTTGTTCACAGCAACGCTTGTTTTATATGGTGACCTCTTTAGGTAGTTCAACACCTTGCTCTCCTTGACTCTTCTCATTGTCGAGGTTCTGAGTCCAGTTCCAGGTGTACAAATAGGTGCAAGTCTGGATAGGAAATCTCCCCAAGTGGGTGAGCCTACGCTCTTTCTTATCAGGCGACACATGCTCGTGTTACTACATAATGCATGCATGGCTCCATTCGACCAGGAACGACTAGAGTAATACTACCATTAGTTTGTGTGTTCTCACAAGCTGCCTGAAGGGCGCTGGTAATATTATTCCTACTATCTATCAACTACGAGCTGGGGCGGTAATGCAATGATGGACCTCCGATTAATAATATCCGATACGATAGTAGGAATGGCAGTTTTGTGAGTTTTCATAGGCTCTTCCACATTCACGCACAATCTTGTGGTATCTCTCTAGGAATCGTGTTGAGTAGAGAGAACACTTCCGTTTTCTGCTCCGCCTTTTATTCCGAGTAGAAACCGCCTTTTTCGGAGGATGTTCGTAGCAATGCATGTTTTATGTAGCGCTCCACTTTGGGGAGATCATCACCTACCTGGCCAGACTGTCCTTTCCTGTACGGTACCTGGTAACGAGTGGATTCCACCCTTTCCCTCCTTTTTCAGTTTGATGGCGACCACGACTAGCCAGAGGTGAGTAAAGCATCAAGCGTTTCTTCTTTTCGATTTCAGTTTTTGTAATTGACAAGTTTAATTTTCCTCTTTTCCATTACTGCAGCTTCTAGTTAGAATCAGCACAATCCTCAGGTAAGTATTTCTTTCGTTGTGTTGCTAGTGATTAAAACGAATTCCTTTCTGCTTATATTTCCTTTAACCAACTTTAGCAAGTCTAACCGAAAATATTCACCCATGCATGATCATAACCAAAATTATTTTTCTGTTACAGGTATTTTATTTTAATAAAAATTAACAAAATAATTAACATACACTCAGTAAAATGCAATGTACTAAAGTAACATAAATAAAACAAAAACAAAATGTAAAAATAATAATGCAAAATACAAGTAGTTATTACAGGTTTCAACAGCAACAGCCATGACCCTGTCATCCCAATATTGGATGCAGTTCCAGAAACTCATAAAGTAAGTATTGATATCTTCTTCTAATTATAATTTTTTAAAAAAAGAAAATTTCACAAAAAATAAAATACTGTGATCTAAAGGAAAATAAACCGAAAAAAAAAAAATGTAAAAATAATAATGCAAAATACAACTAGTTATTACAGGTTTCAACAGCAACAGCCATGACCCTGTCATCCCAATATTGGATGCAGTTCCAGAAAGTCATAAAGTAAGTATTGATATCTTCTTCTAATTATATTTTTTTAAAAAAAGAAAATTTCACAAAAATTAAAATACTGTGATCTAAAGGAAAATATACTGAAAAAAAAAAAATGTAAAACTAATAATGTGAAATACAACTAGTTATTACAGGTTTCAGCAGTAGCCGTTACGCTCTCATCCCGATCTTGGATGCAGTTCCAGAAAGTCATAAAGTAAGTATTGTTATTTCCTAATTATAATTTCCAAAAAAATAATTTCATAAAAATAAAATGCTATGAAATAAAGGAAAATAAATAAAACAAACAAACCAAAAAAAGAAAAAAACAATTAAAAAAAAAAGAAAAAGTTATTCAAGTTTTCAGCACCAGCAGCAGCAACACCCATGACCCCTCTCATCCCCATCTTGGAAGCAGTTCCAGAAATTCCTAAAGTAAGTAATAATATATTTTTTTTTTTATAAGCAACTCCAACTTCCCATCGAATTCATAAAGGTTTCATTTATTGTATCAATGTGTCTTGGTGGTGCTGCAACAACTACCTTGATTTATTTCTAATTTTCTAGTGATTGTTGAGACTTCAGGACTCTAAACCACCTTTTCAGCACTTGTTTTGTACCAGCTGCTGAATTTGCTTTGTTTTAGATGGGTTTCAGTTAATTTCTTAATTTACTTGATTTCTTTTTTGTCTAATGACTTTTGATGATTCCAGCTTCTAATTGGCCCTTTCTTTTCTTGTTCTCCAGTACCGTTGAACATTACTCGCTTTTTTTCGCACCTGATAAATTTTGCTAATTAATTTTTTCTCTTTTTGTTCCAGACTTTATCCTGTCTATTAACTTTTATTCTCTTTCTAGTTCTCTTGCAGCGTTGAACATTACTTGTTTTTGACTTATTTTTACTAGTGAGTGTTGAGACTTGAAGATTCTAAAAGAGCATTTCTTTACAGCACCTGATAAATGGCATCCTATTTACTTGATTTCTTTTTTGTCTAATGACTTTTGATGATTCCAGCTTCTAATTGGCCCTTTCTGTTCTTGTTCTCCAGTACCGTTGAACATTACTCACTTTTTTCGCACCTGATAAATTTTGCTAATTAATTTTTTCTCTTTTTGTTCCAGACTTTATCCTGTCTATTAACTTTTATTCTCTTTCTAGTTCTCTTGCAGCGTTGAACATTACTTGTTTTTTTTACTTATGTTTAGCATACGCACAGATTTGGTAAAGTTAGCCGAAAACAATTATATATAACATTTCTTCAGTTTGAACTCATTTTTGCCGAGAGAGATAGGTTTCCTTGTTCATGTGGATTTGCCTAAAGTAAAGTATGTAAATGCATGAACAATATGCTTTGTAATTATATACAAATATTTACATTACTATTGTTTTTTTTTTTTATTACATTTTTACCTCAAACAAGGCACTTTGCCACTATCAGGGGGAAACATCTACTGGGGTACTGGGGTACTATGTAGGGATTTGGGCAGGGAGGTGTTGGTTCACGTTGCACTTGAACTTATGCATGTCAGTACAGTTGGGGAAGCAGTGACCTGGAATGGAATTCCAAATTCTAGCAGTTCTGGGGAAGAAACTACTGGAGTAGAAAGATCTTTTAAATGTAGGGATCTCTACAGTGTGGGGGGTGGGATTTTGCAGCTTGTCGGGTCTGTCGAGGGTGTTTACGTTGTGGGGGCACAAATGCTTGCAGTTCATCAGAGCATTCACCATTATAATAGTTGTAGAACAGGCAGAGGGATGCAACGTTTCGACGATGGGACAGAGGCTGAAGCTTAGATGCCAGTTTAGGGCCTATCAGATTTGCGACTTTCTTTTTGAACCCTGTCAAGGAGCGAGAGACTAGTAGCCGATGCACCAGCCCAAATATGACAGCAATACTCCATACATGGGCGAATAGTGGCCTTGTTAGAGAGGTACAGGATACTTTGGGGTGTTAGAAGTTTTCTAGCACGGTAGAGAGAGCCCACCTTCCTCGCAGCAGCCCTGGCAATGCTCTCGATGTAATTGTTCCAGCTATAATTATCATTTTCATTATGGATCAGTAATATAATTTTACTACTGTTAATATATTCTAATAAATTATAATATATTAAATAACTATAAAAACTAAAACTAATAATTAAAAACAAAAAAATCATGATTAGATACTAAAACATAACTTATAAATTAGCGCTAAATTAAGTTATAACCGATCAAATAATAAACACTAAACCTCGACATAAATGTAAATATCAAAATGTTAAATTGTA
This sequence comes from Euprymna scolopes, assembly GCF_053919585.1. NCBI lineage: Eukaryota > Metazoa > Mollusca > Cephalopoda > Sepiida > Sepiolidae > Euprymna > Euprymna scolopes. Next base: position 86,862,602 of record NC_136527.1, on the reverse strand, counting down.
TAAATACTGAAAGATTAAACACTAATACTAAAATAATACTTTAAAACCAAAAATATACCAGAGAATAAGTGATAAGCTGTTCTAAAAATAAACTTATTACTAGTAAAAATATCTTGCTGATCCATATAAGAAAATGATAATAATAATGGCATATTAAAAATGAGCAATTATTAGAATAACGATTGCGCTCAAATTCGAGTTTGCCCTTGACACGCCTTTGCAGTAATATTTATGCCCCAAAATTGGAAAATGTGGCTGATTACTTGGACCTGAAAGTTCTAAACTAGCATAATTGTCTGGCATCTCAGTACTTTGTACAAAACTAGCATTTTATCCCTGGGAGTTTGGGGGTTTTGTGTTGAGCCAAACAACGAAAAAACGCGTGGTAGCAGGGAGGAAGGCTAGAACCCGTTACGTGTTTGCGTGTATGACCACTGGCAGTGACGTAGGTTTAAATTAAAGCTAGAGAAAAGAAAGCACGGCATGACTTACAAATACATCGTGGATTAAAGCAACCCCCTAGCTATTTGTCGCGTGAAGTAATAATTACACTTATATATATGTTTTCCTTTATTTTTAACTTTGACACATTAACCATTATTGATTAAGGGTCATATGAATTTATTACGTTAGATCCATGGCCAAGGAAACTATATCTAACATTTCAGTGGTTTATACTATAAGTTGTACACTTTCACTTTTATAGATATATCCATTTCAAAATTACTCGGACTTGTAACGACATGATTCCATTTCCGTTGGATTAAAACTTGTCTCTTTTTTCTTTTTATTTAGCAACCAGCCGAAACTTCTCCCAGAAGAAGACCACTCCCATCCAAAATTTCTACAATAACAGGATAGCCGCCGCCACTTCAGGGTCCTGGATATGACCTTAAACTGTATCCGATGGTAAAGCTCCATAAGCGGGCTTGGGGAGTGTGGAGCCACCCTTTAATTACCATTGCTCCCAGGTCCACTCTGACCCGGAGTGGTAGTACCTGTTAGGGTCCTCACTGTGGGTTACATATTTTTCTTCTAATAAACCTTTAAAAACTATAAGTCTATTTTCTGTGTTATCTATTTGTTATACATCATGTGCCCCGAATTAAATTGTGATATTCGTTTTCAGCATATTCAAAAAGATTTAAAAAATCGACATAGAATTACATATCAAATATAAAAAAAAAAAGGCTAACCCTGACCCCCAACCCTAATCCATCCTAGAGACAATTTGATCAAAGAGGAGCAGCATGAATATCAGCAATAATGTATGCCAAAAAAAAAAAAAAAAAAATTACTTAATATTGGTTTGAACTATAAAGAACTCTGCACTTGTAGAGTTTTCGTAATTTTTGGATATATTACTATTTTCGACATGACAATTAACTACGTATGGAGGTTGGCTTTGTTTTAATATGCAGGGAGACGACGGTCTCATGACAGTCACCTCGGTCTTGTTCTAATTTGAGCCTGAACACTTGTTATGTTCCAAAGTAAATAAACGCTTTAAAATAAGTTAAAACAAAAAGAACTTCTCAGATATTAATCAAGGCAGATAAATCAAGTCAGAGTTTCCTTTAGGAAACCATATGAAAATATACTCACAAATATATGTATATATATATATATACATATATATGTGTGTGTGCTTTCTCAAGGGAGATAATAAAAATAAGAGTTATCTACCTTTAAAAAACATGAAAATGTACTAACAAATATATATATATATATATATATAGTAATTTATGAAATATATATGGCGATTAAGCTACACTGAATATTCGGCGTTTCATCCACTATAGGATTCGTTAATTTATGAAATATATATGGCAATTAAGCTACACTGAATATTCGGCGTTTCATCCACTATAGGATTCGTCAGGCTAACGAATCCTATAGTGGATGAAACGCCGAATATTCAGTGTAGCTTAATCGCCATATATATTTCATAAATTACTAACGAGCTCTACCAACGTATTGAGCAGTTTTGAAGTAAATACTTAAAGTTTATGCATAAATCTATACTTTCGTATATTAATTTTATGTGAGTAAATGAAGTAGTTATATATATATATATATACACAACTTCTTAATTTACTCACCTAAAATTAATATACGAATATTCGTTTTCAGCATTCCTGACCAAATTGAGGGTTGACCCCTTTCATATGCCGCCTGTACAAACATGGTCACCAGTGATTTTCATTACAAAAGTACACGCATTAATAAAACTAGCTATTTGTCTCAGTTAATTTTCCTTGCGATGGGTTGAATAGAAACCGACGTGAAAACAACAAATATATTCTATTAAAAAATTTTTTCTTCAAAATCTTTGGATTCGGCATTAAATAACCCGAAAAGGGTTGATATGCCGTAAAATAAAAACAACCAACAACCAATCCTGCTACCTGTTTTCCAGACTGTACTGATTTTTAAAAAAAAATTTTTTTACAATTCCACCCCAAACAAGACACACTGCCACTTTGATGTAGGGGGCTACAATCAGGGACATAAGCTACAGGGGTACTATGTAGGGAGTTGGGCAGCAAGATGTTGGTTCACGTTACACTTGAACTTCTGCATGTCAGTACAGTTGGGAAAGCAGGAACTCAGAAGGGAATTCCAAAGTCCAGCCGTTCTGGGGAAGAAACTACTGGAGCATGTGGGAGTTGAAAACTCCCAGCCTAGCTCGATTGTCGCCCTTTAACTCAGAGCGACCTAGCTACGTCACTTCCTGTTCCCCATATTTCTTCCTCTTTCGCGCTGGACTTTCAAGATGTGACAAACACCGCTCTGGTGGGGCCATGGGCCACCACCACGTTCCTGACTAGCCAGTCAACCGCAAGTAACAAACTCTTATTCTAACAAACACTTATTCTAACAAACTCTTATTCTTTCTATCATTTCTTCATGTATATTTTTATGCAAATCAATTGCATTTCTTTCACTGATATATAACGGTATGTTTTCGTCTTCATTATGCAACCTTTTGTCTTTTCAATTCCTATGCTATTAAATACATCCACCATTACACACATGGGGACGGGGTCGTCTATCACACAGCAGACCATCCTGTACTCAACAAGTAGAACGCTCTCTATATGCCGAAGTTTAAATGTAATCACACCCCTTCACTTTTGAGATCCCTAAATACCAGAAAGCTTTCTATCCTAATAGTTTTTTTTTTCCCCTCAAACCGATAGACTTTTGGAATTCTCTTCCTGCTACCTGTTTTCCAGACTGTACTGGGTTTTTTTTTTTTTTTCTTTTTTTTATTACCATTCCACCCCAAACAAGGCACATTGCCACTTTGATGTAGGAGGCTACTATCAGGGACATAAGCTAAAGGGGTACTATGTGGGGAATTGGGCAGCAAGATGTTGATTCACATTACACTTGAACTTCTGCATGTCAGTACAGTTGGGGAAGCAGGGACCGAGAAAGGAATTCCAAAGTCTTGCTGTCCTGGGGAAGAAACTACTGGAGTAGAAGGCCCTCTTACATCTAGGGATCTCTACTGTGAAGGGGTGGGATTTAGTTGCTTGTCGGGGTTATTTACGTTGAGGGGGCACAAGTGCTTGCAGTTCATCAGAGCATTCACCGTTAAAGTACTTGTAGAACAGGCAGAGGGATGCAACATTTCGTCGATGGGACAGAGGCTGAAGTTTAGATGATAGTTCAGGACCTATCAGGTTGGCGACTTTCTTTTGAACCTTGTCTAGGAGAGCGAGAGACTAGTAGCAGATGCACCAGCCCAAATATGACAACAATACTCCATACATGGGCGAATGGTGGCCTTATAGAGGTACAGGATACTTTCAGGCGTTAGTAGCTTTCTAGCATGATAGAGAGAACCTACCTTCTTCGCAGCGGTCCTGGTGATACTCTCGATGTAATTGTTTTTATAACCACAAGTTATGATAACCACAAGTTATGATAACCACAAGTTATGATAACCACAAGTTATGATAACCACAAGTTATAATAACCAACCGATCAGAAACTTCCAAAGTTACCATAAAAATTGTTGAATTTTGGATTCAATCAGTTCGCTGTCGTCTGTCACAAACCTGCATTTGATTCTTCGCCGCCATCTTTGTTACTGCGAATTGCTTAACACTCAAGATCGGAACTGCACTGATTCTTCACCGCCATCTTTGTTACTAGGAATTGCTAAAGATTCTTCGCTGCCATCTTTGTTCAACATAATGTCGCAAGACTTAACATATGACAATTTTGTACAAAAAGTCTGGAAACTTATTGAAGGTACACCTCATACGTTAATCTTGCATAAAAATCTGACATTGTACTTTTTAAAAAGAAAAATATTAAAATTGAAATGATAACAAGATGATATATTTCTTTCTAATCAGACGATACTTAGTGTTTTTTTTTTTTTACTTACTCTCACCCCTAACATGGCATATCGCTACTCGGACATAAAGGGATATTATTTGTTGCTTGTTATTGGGTAACTGCATTCACGTTCGTTGTTGATTTCTGATTGCGAATGAATGCTCCGATACGTCCGGTTCACAAAATGCACTCGTACCAAAACAAGAAATTTAGAAAACTCAGAAAAAAAAAACTTAATATCAACAGATACATGAAAAAAAAAATCATGAAAACAAATTAAAAAAATGTTTTTAAATCCTGAAAAATATATACTGAAAAAAAAAAATTAAATAAATAAATTTTAAATAATGAAAAAAATATGGAAAAAACTTTTTAAAAATGAAAAAAAAAAATAATGAAAAATAAAAAATAATGTAAAACAATACTGAAAAATAATGAAAAACAATGGAAAATGATGAAAAAATATAGAAAAGTACATACTGTAAAAAATAATGAAAAAAAATAAAAAATATAGAAAACTACATACTGTAAAAAATAATATAAAAAAATATAGAAAACTACATACTGTAAAAAATAATATAAAAAAATAATGAAAACTACATACTGTAAAAAATAATATAAAAAAATAATGAAAAATACATACTGTAAAAAAATAATATAAAAAAATTAAAAAATAATATAAAAAGAATAAAAAAAATAATATAAAAAAATTAAAAAATAATATAAAAAGAATAAAAAAAATAATATAAAAAAATAATGAAAAAATAAAAAATGCATACTGTAAAAAAATAATATAAATAATGAAAAATACATATTGTAAAAAATTTAAAAAAACAATGAAAAATGTATACTGTAAAATAATATAAAAAATAATGAAAAATACATACTGTAAAAAATAAATAAAACAATGAAAAAATAAAGAAAAATGTATACTGTAAAATAATAATATAAAAAATAATTAAAAATGTATACTGTGAAAAAATAATATTAAAAAATAATGAAAAATATATAACGGAAAAAATCACGAAAAACTAAAAAAAAAACAAAAAACATGAAAAAACATAATAAAAAAATATTAAAAAAATCATTAGGAAAAGAGAAAATAAGTAAAACAATTCCAAGAAAACGAAGAAAATCAAATTCAATCATCAAATAACATTTTAACATTTTTATTCATAACAAGATAACGACATTACATAAAAATGTCATATTTCAAATTGATTTCAACAACATCCAAAAGTTCAGCTGGCCTTTCGATAATGTTAATTAACATTTCGATAATGTTAAGTATTGTTTCAATACTGTGGAGTACCATTTTGATAACGTTAATTATCATTTTGTTAATGTTAATTATCATTTTGATAATATTAATTATCGTTTCACTATCCGACGTGAGTGTCATTTATTTTACACAACTAAAAGTTAAAAATGTTTGATTGTTAATCGAATCATTTATTTCATAACAAAATTGTTAAGAATAAAATAGCGTTCCTGGTGCATAAAAAAAAAACTGTTCCTTAACGAGTCCTTCATAATCAGTATTATTTAAATTAAAAAAAACAACATTTTAATGGTAAAATGTTTCATCTGCCATTTTGGTTATAGTCAGCTAACATACTTCCTAACTTACTGCGTGACTGCTACCGGAAGAGGTGACAAGAAAAATCATTTCCTCCAATTCTTTTTCTCTTACACTCTTGTGCATGTATTCTTTTTTTTAGTAGGTTTTTCCAATCTTTTTTTTTATATTTGTAACTAGCGCCCGGCTTTGCCTGGTATAAAATACGCTTAAATATGCTATTTTAATTTGTCTAGATTTTGTATATATTAGCAGGGGTACCCGGCGTTGTCCGGGTGTGTGGAGGCATAGTAAGGACACCCTGGTGGTAGGGGGGGGGGACAAAACAACAATAGCTTGGGTGGAGAAATGTGTTAAAAAAAAAATGTGGTAGTTGGCAGGAAGGCAGACTCGAACCCGTAATGCGAAGGAGGAAAAAAAAAAAACTAACGTTTTAGCCGATGCCTCCACTGAAATTCACGGAATATCAGCGAAAAAAAAAAAGACCCCTCCTTGTAGAAAAGTGGCCAGTTTAAGGTAAAGGAATTAAGGTTTTGGCCAATTTTTCGATATTTGTCGTCCGAAGGATCACACTTTTAAAAAAAAATTTTTTTTTATTACATTTTCACCCCAAACAAGATACATTGCCACTTTGGTGTAGGGGGCTACTATCAGGGGCAGCAACTACTGGGGTACTATGTTGGGATTTGGGCAGCAAGATGTCGGTTCACGTTACACTTGAACTTCTGCATGTCAGTACAGTTGGGGAAGCAGGGACCTGGAATGGAATTCCAGAGTCAAGCGGTTCTGGGGAAGAAACTACTGGAGTAGAAAGATCTTTTACATCTAGGGATCTCTACTGTGTGGAGGTGGGATTTAGCTGCCTGTCGGGTTTGTCAAGGGTGTCTACGTCGTGGGGGGCACAAGTGTCTGCAGTTCGCCAGAGCATTCACCATTAAAATACTTGTAGAACAGGCAGAGGGATGCAACATTTCGTTGATGGGACAGAGGCTGAAGCTTAGATACCAATCTCGTAAAGATCCATCGCGTATATCGAAAGTTTTTGCAAAACATACGCACACATTTTGCCCTTTATATATAGGTAATTTTAACCAACAATTATTGAAATTAGTTTTTTTTTGAAGAATTTTTAAAAACACCTTTTAATATATGCTAGCGGTAGGTCGGCACGAACGTGAAAATATAATGTGAATTGTCCAGCACGCTCAGTTCATTTTATTTATATATATATATATATATATATATATATATATATATATATATATATATATATATATATATTCTTTTAACTATTTTGGGGGTATTATGTATTGGATACGTTTTTTTTTATGATGTTTGAAAAATTGTAATTTTGATATCAATAATTTTATTTTTATGCTTTCATACACATATATTTATGAAATAAATTCAAATAAAAAACTAATTTTTAAATTTCAAAAAATAACTTATTTTTATAATTTCATAAATATATTGTTTTATAAATTTTTTAATAAAATAAAAGCTTTTATTAATTATTAATAAAGACTAATTCTGTTATTTTTATCTTTTTATAATTTTGTTAATTTTTATTGTATTTTTTTCAATAATGACATTTTCTTATCTCTATATAAATAAAATGAACTCATTTTTTTCCCGTCTGATTTTGACATTAATAGGATTAAAAATCAAGATATTTCATGCAAATATAATATGCACAAACGGCAGAACAATATCTGAGGTGTGTTATAAGCTTATTATTTCTCAAATTCCTCGATAATCTTAGATTTCTATACTTTTTCTGCTGAGAAGTCACGGCCAAAATCGGTTAAGATCAATGGAAGTGGTAAAATATTTTCTCTCTAATAAATTCCTCCTCCCCCTGCCACCACTTAACACCGTTTGGGGATCGTTCACAAGAAACAGTTGAGAAGAGAACACCGGTTTGGCTTCGTAGTTCTTTCATGTGAAGTTATTTAAAATCACTAAACTAAGCTGCAGTTCTCTGTGGCGTAGTGGTTAGCGTGCTGGACAATTCACATTATATTTTCACGTTCGCGCCGACCTACCGTAGTCGTTTTTTTTTTTTTTCCTAAACAACTGGAATGGACTTTTCTTGGTGGCAGAACTGTTAACGTTGCAGATGTTTTGTTTTTTTTTTTTTCACACTTTATTTTCCTACTTTTACTCATGACTCCGGGTTTGATCCTTCCTACTTACCTACCATAACATTTTTTAAAACTCCCCCCCCCCGTCCCGGAAACAAACACTCGGGCAACGCCGGGTACCCCCGCTAGTATTTTATAAGGTTGACAAAAAGGGTCTTGCGGAAGTTTTCATTTTGATTTCAAATGATGTATTTTTAAATAAGTTTTCGTTATAAAACCTTTAATTTATATATCATTTTAAAGAGCGTTCTTCGCTCTATCTGTAATGTTATGACCCTGTGATCACAGCGTAGTATCTGTTAACTGTAGCAAGCGGGGTCAATGGTCAAAACATTGTTATTATTGCTATTGTATTCTTATTAATTGATTTGAGCGACGGATGGTCGTTGGATCAATTATTATGATTAGAAGAATAAACAATTAAATTGGGGAAGAAATGATTGACGTGTGAATCGCAAAAAGAATGTGAAAATAGAAAATATATGTAAACATTATTTTGGGGTTTTGAATAAACAAATAACTAGTTGTGGACATTATTAGATTGGTCTGAGACACGTAATTAGGTGACGTAAGAGAACACGTGATGTAGTTAGTTTTGGAGAGATTCAGAGAGTTGAGGATTGACTATCAGAGTGGACAGACGTCTAGACAGGGGTGGACAGACAGCTAGGAGCAGGCTGTAAGAACAGAAAATGTAGACAAACTGCAGATCCTGTGAAAACCATTTGAGACAACTGTAATAAATTTATATTATAAAAATATAAAGAGTTGTTTTAATGGTTTCACAAATAAGAACAGATGTCTCAATTGGATGGTGCTGATTACTTCATGGTTCGTCACGGGGCAGCGGGAAGATACAGAAGAACTCTTCAAAAAAAAAAAGGTATAAAGCATGTATTATTATTCTTACATATGAACTGTAAAAATATCCCGTGTGATAAGTTTGATACAACATGATTCAGTTCACACGTCAATATCATGTCCTCCTGGCTAAACAACATACATACGATTTATACGTTTATTATCTGTCTGTTAAAAGAACAATATCTTACATCCACTAGATAACACATGACACGTTTTAATATATCATCTCCTCCAATATAAACCAATATACAACATATCTAATCATTTAAATTACAATCGTTTTAAAACAACGCTGGATTCAAAATAAAAAAACCAGAAAATTCGCTCAATTTTTCAATTCAAACTAGGTTGAAAAGCTCTTGAAACAGCTTGTGTTATCAACGAAGCACTTGACCCAGGAACCACTACTGAATGCCAATACAATGGTGGTTTAAGAAATTTCATGGCGATGACCAGGGTCTTGAAGATGATGAGCATAGTGGTCGGCCAACGGATGTTGACAACGATTAATTAAAAGCCTTAGTTGAAGCCAATCCACGCACAACTGTTTGAGATCTTCTGAATTAGACGTAACATATACAATGATTTCCAACCACTTGAGAGAGATTGGAAAGACAAAAAAAACACTTGATAAATGGGCGCCTCACGAATTGAATGACAAACAAAAGAAACGCCATTATGAAGTGTCATCTTCATTTCTTTTATGCAACAAGAACGAACTGTTTCTTGACCGGGTTGTGACTTGCGATGAAAAGTCGGTTCTTTACGACAACCGGCAATGCTTAGCTCAATGGGTAAACACCAAAGAAGCTCCACAACACTCCTAAAGCCAGAGTTGCACCAAAAGAAGTCTCATCCATTATCAAGGCCCGGAAGCCACTCAGGGATAAGGGTTATTGCAAGTACAATAATTATTAATTAACCTATTTCGGACCGAGCGGAGTCTGTCAAAATCAACATTGAACTACAGCCAATTGTAAATAAGTATATATATGTTGTATATTTCTTTGTGTTTTAGTTTATTGCTGATTCTTTTTGTTTGCTGATTTTTGCATTTCGTTGTTAGGCATTTATACTAGACTTTGTAGCTTAGTGGGGGATGCCCTTTCCTCTACCCTGCAACCTCTCTCCCACAGAAGAGACGTTGCGAGCCTATCCTTGTTGTATCGTTCTTTCCATGGCAGATGCTCATCTGAACTCCAATCTCTGGTCCCCCCTCGCCAATCTTTCACGAAAAACACCCGTCTAGCCGAATCCACTGTGAAAAATTTCCCCCACTCTTTATCTGTGCCTAAATCAAAACGTGGATTCCATGAACAAAGCTTCTTTCTTAGAACTGCATGCCTGTGGAACTCTGTTCCGTCTGCCTGCTTCCCTCCTGACTACAACTTGGATGTCTTCAAGTCCAACGTTAACAAATTCCTAATGAACTGCCCCCTTAAGTAAACACTTCATCAAATCTCCACATTAACGTAATGTACTTGCAATAACCCTTATCCCTGAGTGGCTTCCGGGCCTTGATAAGTGGTGACCACTGTGTAAAAAAAAAAAAAAAACCCTGCAGAAGTTGAACGAATACGAATTGGGCTACAAAACTTTACCTCATCTGCCATACTCTTCAGACCTCTCACCTACCGACTACCACTTTTTTTAAGCATCTCAACAACTTTCTGCATAAGAAATGCTTCAAAAACCTAAGCAATATCAAAAATATCTTCAGCGACTTCATCGTTACCAGAACGCAAGATTTTTACGTTACTTGCACAAATACACTTGTTTTACGTTGGCAAAAGTATGTTGATTCTGATGGTGCTTATTTTGATCAATAAATTTTTGATTACGCTGAGATATGTTCATCTGAATTTAAAAGTTAAAAAGCGCAAGAACTTTCTTGTCAACCTTATATTTCAATAAATCGCTTCAATAAATTGCTTCCATAAATCGCTTCACAATAGAAATACGCAAAAAGCAATAAAAGTGAAGGAACTGATTTGCCTTCTCACTGCTTTCGGTAGCGCGACGCTGGAAGTTAGGAAGCACGTTAGCTGCCATTTCCTGCTTATATTAAAAATCAATCATCTAGGGACGTAATTAAGTTATTGTCCAGTTGTTTTCTTCAATATCTATCAAAAAAAAAAAAAAAATCAAGAAAAAAATGTTAAATTTCTGTCAAACCGTTTTCTTAAATAATTTAAATCTTATCCTGTTTTAAGCATTGTCTAAAGATATTGTTGCACTATCCACCAGAAAAATTCATTAATATTAGTAAAAAAAAAAAGAAAAGAAAATTCAAAGTCAAAAATAAAAAATTAAAAAAAAATTAATGGAAACAAAGATGAAGTAAAAAAGAAAAAAGAAAAAAAAAATCAAACAAAAAAAAAAATCTAAAAATATTTTTTTTAAATCAAAAAGAAAAATTAAAAAATCGAGTAAAAAAAAAATTGTAAACAAAAAAAAATCAAACTTTTTTTTTAAATTAAAAAAATCTAAAAAAATATTTTTTTTAAATCAAAAAGAAAAATAAAAAAAAATCGAGTAAAAAAAAAAAATTGTAAAAAACAAAAAAAAAATCAAACAAAAACTTTTTTTTAAATTAAAAAAAGAAATTGTAAAAAACAAAAAATCAAATTAATTAGCTCACTATTAAATAAAAAATAATATTTCAGTAAAAAACAATTATAATTCTGAATGTTTGGGATGAGATATGAATGTTAAAGTAATCAGACCATTGCGTTATCCGCACAACGTTACGTTCAATGTAACCAACATTTATCAGGTGTAAAAGCCACCATGTTTTGGAAGGAACAAAAAATGCAGTTAGCTCTGCACTGTAAGGTTTCGAATTTTTGGATCTACTTGGAAGTAAGTTTACATCTATATATATAAAAGCGAAAATGTATGTTCGCTTTTTGTGCATGTCCAAGAAAGGCTTTTTTCAGAGAAGTGGTCGGTCGGCTCACAACTTCTTAAAACTGTTTAGATCGCATATAAATTGTAATATCTCAAAGTTAACAACGAAGCTCGCCTGTCTATTTAATTTACTCGATTTCGGGAAGATAAATATTCAACATTTGTCGCTCGCCGCATGTGGGTTAGTCTTTTTCCTATAACATCTTGGGAAAATAAAAATTACTATCCCGCAGTCAAACTTGACCTCATTAACTCATTAAAACGGGCACCTGCCAAATCCAAGTAATTAAATAAATTCAAACGTGTTTCCGTTAGCATCTCGCGGTGGGGCAATGGTTAACGTTGCACTTTTTTTTTTTTCACACTTTAATTTACAACTTTGCCTCAAGGGTTCGGGTTCGATCCTTATACTTACCTACAAAAACGATTTTTTTAACCCCCCCCCCCCCGAGTTTCCACACACACCTCCAAACACCCGGGCAACGCCGGGTACCCCTCGCTAGTTAATTATAAAAATGCTTTAATTATCAGGGAATCTTAGAGGTATCATTTTTAACTTATGATTAAATTTTTATTAAAATCCATCAACCAATTGTAAGTTTTTAGTTGGTTGGGTGGTTGTTTTTGTTTTACGGCATATCAACCCTTTTCAGGTTATTTAATGCTGAATCAAGTGATTTTGAAAAAAATTTTTTATTAGAATATATTTGTTTTTTTCAAGTCAGTTTCTATTTAACCCATAGTTGGGACCCTAACAGGTACTACCACTCCAAGTCAGAGTGGACCTGGGAGCAATGGCAATTAAAAAAATGTCAGGAAAAAAAAAAGGTTAGCTCTGCGCTCTAAGGTTTCGAATTTTTTAATAAAATCCATCAACCAATTGTAAGTTTGCTGGTTTCAGTATGATTAATCATGTGTTATTCAATTTGTTTTAACCAGATTTTTTTTGATTTTTTTATACATTATAATTAATGTTTTTTTGCCTCATCAGTAGAATCAAAGTCACCAATGAAGGCAACCCCAATCCCCCATCAGAAACAGCGGCATGAAAAAAGCCGACCGGACAGTCCTTTGGGAGCCTGAGCCACTTGCGGATGCTGTTTCGCACGTTAACATCGATAGCCCTGAGAGTATTGTGGCGCACGTTGCCCAAGACAAATGAATGCAATAGCCGGGGCATCGCATATCCCCGCCAGAGCTCAATGCGCTGCTGCGGCTTTAACGGAGCAGAATGCAACTCCCCGAGCCAGTCATGGACCACCTTGTGGTGTGGAAAGGGAAGTATCCCCTTCCAGTCGAAACTGACCCCGAGCAGCACAAACGAATCCAAGACCCCTAGGGTTCGAACGGGTTGAGCACCACAGACAAGCTCCGCTGCGGCCAGGTGTACGTTTTTCGCCTTCTTGTTAGACAAGATGGCAAGAGACAGTGATTTAGCGGGGTTAATCACCATACCCGATCGCGCCAAAGCTAGTTCCACCGCCTCAAGCTTTACTCGCATACCCTCTGGAGTCCGAGCGAAGAGAGTAAGGTCATCGGCGTAAGCTAACGCCCCTACCTCAGTTGACCCCATTGGATAAGCGATCTCGGGCAAGGGACAAGGAAAGAACCTCATCCATGACCATGTTAAAAAGCAGAGGCAACAAAGGGTCGCCCTGGCGAACACCACGGGAAGGGTGAAAAACCCGGTCTCCCAGCACGCTGGTCGTAGCATCATAGCCGGCCCGGATGTAGCGCACCAGAGGATCTGGTGCGCCAAACCTGCGCGCTGCCCGGCAGATCGAGTCGTGATTAACGGTGTCAAACGCTTTGGAAACGTCGATCATCACCGTCACAGAGATCCCGTGTCTCCCGATGGGCACTCTTGAGAATTGCATTTAAACAGGTGGTGACCTCCAGGCAGCCATCCCTTGCAATTGGGCGAAGGAGGGTGGCTCGCTGGCATCCGGCGACTTCGGGATAAGGGAGACTCTTGATCGGATAAGAGAGAGGGGAGGTGCTTCGCAAAGCAACACAAGGTTTAAGGTGGCTGTCACTATTTTAACCCCCTGCAAGGTCTCGTAGGAGACAACGTTCGCTGATAATTAAATTACTTTTATAATTTGCGTAAACTTTGGTACTTGTACAGTTTAATCAACATATAAAAATGAAAATATCAAAAAAAGTTTATATTGTACGTATCCGTTTTGAACTGAAGATCTCCGAAAAAAAACAAAAAAACATTTCACTTAATTTGATAGAGTAGTTTTTTTGTGTTTTTTACAGCGGAAAACATGTTTTTATGACAGCACTTTGAAGGCAGACATCTTGGATTTTTTCTTAATTTTTGTTTGGATTTTAGAAACGCCACAGGAAGATAAATCCATGTAAAGCGCGGACATCCCCTCCCCATCTTTAATTCTAGCTTTTCTTCATAAAAATCGAACATTTTGCTCGGTATCATAACAAATTGTTTTTTCGCTGTAAAAAAAAAAAAACCTACTTGATGAAATTAAGTGAAATTTTTTATTCAGAGAATTTCGTTCCATAACGGATACGTACAATTTAATTATTTTTCGATATTTTCATTTTTTAATGTGTTGATTAAACTGTACAAGTACCTTTTACTTCAAACTAGATAAAAAATGTGAAACCTTAGAGTACAGAACTACCCTCACTTCTTTTTGCTACCAAATCATGGCGACTTTTATACCTGAAGAAGGTCGAAGGTTACATCGGCCGAAACGTTGTGCAGATAAGATGTGAGAATGATTGTTCGATTAATCGAAACAAAATAAATAATATTTCAACATTATTGATAACAAGACAAAGTTACAAGATATTGTCAAATTTGTCACGGTTCAACAACTTCCTGGAGTTCCGCTGGACTTTCGATAATTTGAATAATCATTTCGCCATCCAAAACAGACGGCGCGGTCGGGTCGTTCACCTTACACTGATGTATGTCAAAAAGTTTCCGATTGTCAATAACAAAACCGCATTCCTGGCACATAAAAAACTGTTTCTCAACAAGTTCTTCGTAGTCGGCGTCTGCTGTTTGGATTGATATTTCTCTAACGTCTTGAATCGAGCCAAGATCAGCATCAGTCGACACGATCTGAGAGGTTTTCGCTGTCTCGATCTCAACATTGTGGGCCCGCATGTGTGACTTGAGCGTGAACTTATACTTGGTCGAATAGTTGCAATATGTGCACTTGTAAGGCGTGTCATAATTGTGCAACAGCATATGTGACGCCAGAGCCTGCGGGTCACTGAAATTTGTGCCGCACGTGTGACAAAGACTCGCGCTATTCTTTTTCAAATGTTTCCTCAAATGAGTTCTCAAATTACTGCGATCGTTTGTCGCAAAGTCACAAACATTGCAAGTGAACGGTTTTAATCCGGAATGTTTCAAAATGTGCACCTTCAGGTTTTTTTTCCACGCTGTCCGAAAATCACACAATTCACACTTGTAGCATCGTTCCCCCGTGTGGATCCGATTATGGTGTTCTAAGTCTCGTGGTGAACCAGTGCGGAAGTCGCAGTTCATACAGCATAACGGCTTTGCAGGGTTCCCGCTGCACTTGTGGCTTTCGATTTCCACTGCATTCTTAAAACCAAGCTGGCAGCTAGGACATCTGTGCGGACGTTGCACCATTCGGCATGCGAAATCCTGATGAAACTTGAGCGTCAATTGCGTAGCGAATGTCTTGAAGCAGTCTTTGCACTGATTCGTTTTCACTTCCTTCCCAGACGTGTGTAACTGCTTTTCATGGCGTTGCAGGTGATGCGCGTGGAAGAACGCAGCGGAAAAGAAAGAACATTTATAATGGCGTTCGTCTACAAGAAATTGAAAACAAATTGATATTAAAATTGAAAACATAAATGGGTCAAAGTTCACCATTACGCCAACTGGAGACGTCTCAACATTTTGCAATAAATCAACAACTTTTAAAGGTTTTCGAGTATGCTGAACACAGATATCACCGGGAAAATTAGCGCAGACAAATAGTTTTCGAGATATAAATATCTGAATCGTGCAATGTAATTTCTAGTAGTTTGAATTGGCCGCCATCTTTGTTGTTTCAATGAAATGGGATAGTGAGCATGCGATATGTGTTGTTATGTTTAACGGTTATTCAACGCTATTTCTTTCGGGATAAACATCCCCCCACCTCCCAATGTTAAGAACGGCTTTTAGAATAACCCCCCTCCCCATGTTAATAACGGCTTTCGGAATAAACATCCCCCACACCTCCTGATGTTAATAACGACTTTTGGAATAAACGCCACCCCCCCTTCTCCATGTTAAGAATGGCTTTCGGAATAAACATCTCCCACTTCCCCATGTTAAGAATGGCTTTCGGAATAAACATACATCTCCCCATGTTAAGAATGGCTTTCGGAATAAACATACACCTCCACATGCTAAGAACGGCTCTCAGAATAAACATACACTTCTCCATGCTAAGAACGGCTTTCAGAATAAACATACACTTCCCCATGTTAAGAACGGCTTTCGGTATGACACCCCCCCCCACCCACTTCCCCATGTTAAGAACGGCTTTTGCAATAAACATCTCCCCACCTCCTCATGTTAAGAACGGCTTTCAGAATTGCGTTGAGTCAACTACACAGATCATCCGCTCACTGCAGCGTGCGCACGCATGCTCAATATACCATTTCATGGAAACAACAAAGATGGCGGCCAAATAAAACTACTAGAAATTATGTAACAAAATACAGAATATTTATATCTCAAACTATTTGACTGCGCTAATTTTCCCTATGGTATTTGTTTTCAGCATACCAAGTCGTCATTTTTTTAAGAAATTATTGAGGCGTCTTCAGTTGGCATAACGGTGAACAGTGACCAAAAAATGGGTACAATGCTATAGTATGCAAGATACTTACAATTAATTAATATTAAGATTTATTAACTTTATATTATATATATATTAAAGCGAAAGTATCTGTGTGTCAGTTTGTGTATATTTTCCTACGCAATAACTCTGTCAATTTTCAGTCTACAGACTCGAAATTTGATATACAACGCACTGAGATTTGGGAAAATCTTTATAATTCGTTTTTGGCCAGAAATTTGGCTGTTAAGAGGTAAAAGTTCAACGATTTGACCTTTGAGAACTCTACCAAACTCTTCCGGCAATTTTGGGTCTAAACACTTCAAATTTTAGATATAGGTTCTTTGGACATGGATCTAACTTAATAACTTGATTTGATCCCAAAGCAGTAAAATAAATAAATATATATAAATAAATATATATATATATATAAATACTTATATAAATAAATACATATGTAAATATATATTTATATATGTATACCGATTAATCGTCAAAACAATTATATATATATATATATATATATATATATATATATATATATATATATATATATATATGAGTAAAACAAAAAGCACTCTTAATGTCTATCGATAATAAGCCATCATTCTTTCTTACCGAAATCTGCATCCTGGACCCGAGTCAACCAAACATCATTTCTCCTTTTCCGTTTCGGTTTGGTTCCGCCTGGATTCGACGTCTCATCGAGTTTCTTTTTCTCACTCTTAGCATCTGTCTTTTTCCCATCACCTTTGTTAACTTCTTCAGCTACAGATTCAACAATCTTTTCTCCAATATCTGAAATCTTCTCAGCATCCGTAGCCGAAAGGCTTGGAGGATGTGAGCCGAGACCAGGATTCGGATCCGAACGACAATTCATTTCTATCCTGGCTTCTCGTCCATCGTGACTTTCATCGATTAATTGATTTTCAACACTGATGTTATTTTCTTTGATCGACTCCATATCGCTTGTATTGATGCAAACATCCGTCACTTGTACGCCCACGCAGTCCTGAGGGTCAGTTTCTCCTGCGCTCACCATCGCATGGTCATCTGCCTGATAGTCTTGCAAACTAATAAGGACTTTGGCCGTTTCGCCACTGTCTTGGTCAACGAGTCTCGTCTCGGTTTCAGTACCCACGTTACTTGTCGGTTCAATTTTTGGCAGCGTAACTGTGGCATATTGTTCAGCAGTCTCTATCGGGTAACCATCACATTCACTGGACACAAAGGAATGCATCGTCGTCGTTGTTGTCGTGCTTTCTATTTCTGGTATTTCAATGTCCGCTTTCTCGGCTACTTCGACACACTCTAAGTATTCAATATTGGATTGCTGTTTATTTCTGAAAAAGAGAAAATCAAATTAGCCAATGAATCAGTAGAACTTAGGACTTATATATATATATATATATATATATAATAAAAGTTACAATAAGTTTACTAAGGTAATCAAAATGGTAAACTTATAAATATTAAAGAGTTAATATTTACAAATAAAATAAACTCAGCCAGATATAAAAAGCTCAATAAAACCGAAAAGGAAATAGAGCTTATAATATGAACAAATGATTAATAAAATATGTTAAAAGACATCTTGAAAAAGAGTTAAAAACATTCTTTTGCCTCCTGTTCCCCTTACCTCACCCTTTTTTTAACCAAGTAAGATCTTTGACTTACTTGTAGTTTCGTTAAATACTTTTATATGCAAAATCCGATCCTGCATTTTGCTAATTCCTGCCCTCTGATGAGAAGGAGAGTATTTCTTCGAAACTCCGCAGATTAAGGACTATCCACTTATCTTGTGCTTCCTTTTTTAAAATTAAATATGTTTTTAACTCTTTTTCAAGATGTCTTTTAACATATTTTATTAATCATTTGTTCACATATATATATATATATATATATAACTACTTCATTTATTCACATAAATTTAATATATGAAAGTATAGATTTATGCGTAAACTTAAAGTATTTACTTCAAAAGTGCTCAATACGTAGGTAGAGCTAGTTAGTAATTACTATATATATATATATATATATATATATATATATACACGGGTCTGGCCATACCCACATGGGGAGACAAATAAATAGAAACATTAAAAAATCCCCAATACATATTTTTAAATACACCCCTCTATCTAAACAAACATAATATCTAAGAATCCAAAAAATAAATATCAAAATTGAATGAAAACACCCCTACCCTTATTTTAGAGGAGCTGGTTCCTCCCCCCCTCCTCCCTCCCTCCTCACACATACACATTAGCAATGACCTTGGATCACAGTCACCTTTCTAGGGATGCAAATAACTTCATAATACTATAAAACAGTACACACATTCTTCAAAATAATAAAAAAAACACACACACATCCTACCCTAAAGGGGAAAAAGATAAATAAAAACACAAGCAGAAAGAAAGAGTGAGAGAGAGAAACACAGGACAGGGGTGACCACAGCCCAATAAAATAGTAATAAAAATTGAACATTCCAATGAAAAGTAGATTCACTTACACGTTTCCATGTCTCGGAAACATTTCAAATGAATTACGAAAATGCTATTTTTACATCTCCAACACATATTGAATATATTCTAAGCATTTTAAATAATTTCTGAAGAGGACGCTTCACAGAACGTCTGAAACGCGTTAAAAACGATTTCAATTATTTAAAAGCATTATTACAATGATCTAAACATAATTTTCAATGAAAAACCAAGACACGGAATAATAAAATAATGTTAAAAAATACACATTGTTGGTGACCGCCCCCTTATATATATATATATATATATATATATATATATAGTATTATGAAGTTATTTGCGTCCCTAGAAAGGTAATTGTGATCCAAGGTTGTTACTAATGTGTATGTGTGAGGAGGGAGGGGGGCAGCTCCTCTGAAATAAGGGTAGGGGTGTTTTCATTCAATTTTGATATTTATTTTTTGGATTCTTAGATTTTAGTATTGTGATTTTTCATTTCAGTCTTAGACTGTTCAGGTATTCTTTATATTATGTTTGTTTAGATGGAGGGGTGTATTTAAAAATATGTATAGAGGATTTTTTAATGTTTCTATTTATTTGTCTCTCCATGTGGGTATGGCCAGACCCATATATATATATATATATATATATATATATATATATATATATATATATATATATATATATATATATATATATATATATATATATATATACTAGCAAAAGTACCCGTCGTTGACTGGGTTCAAAAACAGCCTACAGAAAATGGACTCTGATTTATGAAAGTATGATAGGTTATGAAAAGGAAGGGTTGTAAAGAGATAGCTTCGAATTTGGGGTATCAAAACCAAAGCAAAATATGATGAAAGTAAAAATAAAATAGATAAACCCCATAATTTATTATACCATACCTGTTCACACTGAAACACTTATCACAATATTCTGTGTATCTATATAAAAAAACCTTGTTAAACTTTGTGACATATTTCCATTCTATGGAGGTCAGGCGCGAACGAACACCCCATAATTTTATTATACCATCCCTATTTAAGTTAAAACATACTCATCAAAGTATTCTTATGTACATCTATATCAAAAACACTTGTAAACGTTTTTTTTTTATATTTTTTATTTCCATACTTTGTGGACCAGGCGCGAACACAGACTCCACAATTTTAATGAACCACCATTCTGCCAGATCAAACATACCCATTCCTGTGTCTCGATACATCTTCTATCATTATATGTAATCAGTTTTTTTAAAATAGTCAACCATATAGGAGCCTATTCGTGACCAGACACACACACACACACACATTCAGCTTTATATTATATTATATATATACTAGCGGGGGTACCCGGCGTTGCCCGAGTGATTGTTTCCGGGACGGGGGGGGGGAGTTTTAAAAAATGTTATGGTAGGTAAGTAGGAAGGATCAAACCCGGAGTCATGAGTAAAAGTAGGAAAATAAAGTGTGAAAAAAAAAAAAACATCTGCAACGTTAACAGTTCGGCCACCAAGAAAAGTCCATTCCAGTTGTTTAGGAAAAAAAAAAAAAAAAAAAAAAAAACGACTACGGTAGGTCGGCGCGAACGTGAAAATATAATGTGAATTGTCCAGCACGCTAACCACTACGCCACAGAGCACTGCAGCTTAGTTTAGTGATTTTAAATAACTTCACATGAAAGAACTACGAAGCCAAACCGGTGTTCTCTTCTCAACTGTTCCTTGTGAACAATCCCCAAACGGTGTTAAGTGGTGGCAGGGGGAGGAGGAATTTATTAGAGAGAAAATATTTTACCACTTCCATTGATCTTAACCGATTTTGGCCGTGACTTCTCAGCAGAAAAAGTATAGAAATCTAAGATTATTGAGGAATTTGAGAAATAATAAGCCTATAACACACCTCAGATATTGTTCTGCCGTTTGTGCATATTATATTTGCATGAAATATCTTGATTTTTAATCCTATTAATGTCAAAATCAGACGGGAAAAAATGAGTTCATTTTATTTATATAGAGATATATTACTTCACAATAAGTAATGCAATAAATCTACTGGTTTGGAAATCCAGTGATTATCGGTCTTACAAAATATTATTGGCTATAATATTTTTTATATATATATCTATATATATATAAAAGGCAAAATGTGTGTGACCATTTTGTGTATGTCTGGCAAAGGCTTTTCTCGCACACGGTCCCAGGTTCGTTACTATCTCTTACAACTGTGTATATAGGTCCTATATAATAATATCTAGGAATTAGGAAACTGCGTAGCGTATAGATTTATTTACGTCGATTTTTACAAAATTATTGCTATTTTGGCTTCTTGCGCGTTGATTGGGCTTTTTAGTATATATAAAGTGAAACTAAACTCAAACGATGTCTTCGGCATTGCGCCTGGAAAAACGTCCAGAAGCAATCAGCTTTGATCAGTTGCTATTCAATCTGGACAATTGGGAGCGGCTTTCCCCCTCCCCAACATCTGTTGGGGGAAGAAACAGTTAAATTTGGGTAAACAAACCCAAATGCTGCGTGACTTCTATTTGACCTTCTTAATTAGGTCAAATGGAAGCAGCAGAGTTAACTTTTATTGCACATGCCTGTTTTTATAGTTAAATAACCTGCTTAACGTTGTCTGTCGCCGTGGTTCAATGGTTAACTTAGCACATTTTTTTTTCACACATTAATTTCCAACTCAAGGGTACGGGTTCGATCCTCATACACTCACCTACCAAAACATTTTTTTTTATCATTTAACCCCCCCCCCCGGAGTTTTAATTTACCTCAAGACACCCGGGGCATCGCCAGGTACCCCCCCCCCCCGCTAGTATATATATAAAAGCGAAAATGTGTGTGTGTGTGCACTTTTTGTGTATGTCCGGCAAAGGCTTTGGGGGGGGGGTGCTCGGTCGGGTCACTCCTCCTTAAAACTTTTTATATACTGTCTAAATCATAATATCTACGAGTTACGAATGGGGGTCATGTCTATCTTTAATTTGCACGACTTTTACACGCTATTTATGGGAGCTGGTTTTCCCAAACATCTTGGAGGGAAACGCAGAAACTGGCTTGCAGCCAAAATTAATTTCATTTTTTTATCTTTTCTGTCCTGACTCATCAGAAGAAAAGATACTCATCAACTTTAAAAGAAAACGAAAGGAATACGGGCAAAATTACAAAATCCAAAAACTCAGAAGAGTAGTTACGATTGTGTGTTTTTTTTAGTTAGGCCATAGGCCAGTTAAGGACTGGCTTATTCTGTGAGAAGCAACCATTTATTAAGTCGCCTGATGAAGACTTCTGGTTTTAACTGACCATTTGTTAGAAACATTAGAATGTCCAGTGTCGCAACCATGTAAATTTGTTTATATATATATATATATATATTATATATATATATATATATATACATATATATAGTCTTTGAAATTTTTAACCTTTAAAACTATACAAAAAAATATTTTTTATCATTCGTTAGAAAACCATCTAGTCAGTAAGCCATTTAATCACCTGCAATCACTGCATCAACTCGCTCTCGAATTTACTATAGTACTAATAATTTATTTTTAAAGGGATCATCAGTTGTTTACCATGAAACACTGTTTCAGGGATTTAAAAACAAAACAGTATATTACATCATGGCTCCCCAGCAGTGTTGATCAAACACCACCACCCTTAACCTCAGGAAGAAGACATGTTACAAATATTTAATCTAATTTCCTATTCTTAATTGCAGTTACTAACCTTTTCATGCTATAAATTTCCACATTTAAAATGGATATATTTTTTAATTTATCAGTCTTGTATTTATAAGATTAGGATTAATCCATTTAACTACTTATCACCCCTACTATGATTAGTATTTTTACATTCTTATTTATTTAAAATTAGATATACAAAGGTTAAAAAAAAAATATATATATATATATATATATATATATATATAAACACACATGGAGATTTCAAAAAATTAAAGAAATTCTTTAAGAGGAGACTTATCAGGATAATGCAAAGAGTCAACAAGAATAAAAACAACAATATAAAAATATATACGAATGCATACCTAGTTATTTCGAAGCCTAATGCTTCTCATCAAAAGAAAATGGTAGGTAAAATGTTAGAGATGTGATGTCTAGCGATGACTACATTAGCAGCAAAATAATAGGCCATAATTTGAATACCCCTTCCAATATATACGGACCTAGCAGAAGTCTCCTATTTCGAGAAACCCCATTCACTAATAATAATTATTATAATAATAATTATAGAATTTAGCGATGGCATGGATCAACTACAAAAAAGCGTAAGACAGGATCCCCCACGCATGGATAACAGAATGCTTAAAAATGTATAAAATACCAAGCGGGATCACTGATGTAATAGAAAATGCAATGAAAACATGGAGACTGGAACTGACAGCTGATGGACAACACATAACAGAAATTAACATACAAAGAGGCATCTTCCAAGGAGACTCACTATCACTATTACTGTTCATCATAGCCATGATGCCCTTGAATAGTATTCTGAGAAAGTGCCAAGCCGGATACAAGTTCTCCAATACAGAGAAAAAAATGAACCACCTGATGTACATGGACGATCTTAAACTATTTGCAAGGACCGAAAAGGACCTAGAGACACTAATCAACACTACCAGAATCTTCAGTCAAGATATCCAAATGGAATTTGGAATGGAAAAGTGCGCACAACTAGTTATAAGAAAGGGAAAACTGGAAACGACAGAAGGCATGGAACTACCCAACTAAACAGAAATTAAGGCACTAGGGGAACAAGACGACTATAAATACTTGGGAATTCTGGAAGCGGACACCATCAGAACAATAGAAATGAAAGAGAAAATTGGAAAGGAATACCTCAGGAGAACAAGAAAACTCCTGGAAACGAAATTGTATAGCAGAAACCTAATAAAAAGGTATAAGTACATGGGGATTATCGCTAGTAAGATAGTCTGGACCGTCGGGTTAGGGTGGACAAAAGAAGAACTGGGACAACTCGACCAGAAAACCAGGAAACTCATGACCATGCATAATGCACTACACCCAAAGGACGATACTGACAGACTCTACGTGAAAAGGAAAGACGGCGAGAGAGGACTGATCTGTATAGAGGACTGTGTGAAGGACACGAAAAAAGAACTAGAAAAATACATAATGCAAAACACTGAAAGGATAATTATGGCAGCGAGAGACACCGAAAAAAACAACAACAAAGCAAAAAACAGAGAGACAAATGACAAAGCGAGAAAAGATGAGAATAACGAAAACACCTGGACATGGATGTGAAAAGGACATATAAACCGTGAAACTGAATCTCTAATAACTGCAGCACAAGATAACTTGATAAGAACCAACCATATCAAAGCAAGGATCGATAAAACACAAGAAAACAGCAAATGCAGACTATGTGGACAGAGAGACGAAATGCTAAACCATATAGTAAGTGAATGCAGCAAACTGGCCCAAAAGGAATACAAAAACAGGCATGACCAAGTGGGGAGGGCGGTGCACTGGGAATTGTGCAAACGACTGCATTTTGAGTGTACAGACAAATGGTACAAGCATAAACCCGCAACAGCACTCGAAAACAAGAACCACAAAATCCTAAGGGACATGGACATACAGACGGACAAACCCATCCAAGCAAGAAGACCAGATGTCGTAATAATTAACAAGAAAGAAAAATCCTGTCAAATTGTAGACTTTGCTGTCCCAGCTGACCACAGGGCGAGTATGAAAGAAAAGGAGAAACAAAGGAAATACACAGAGCTAGCCAGAGAGTTAAAAGGGATTTGGATGATGAAGAAAATCAAAATAGTACTGATAATAGTAGGAGCACTAGGAAAAACTTTGAAAAAAGAATGGCAAAAATTGGAATCAGAGGAATAACTGCAAAAATACAACGCCTAACGATAAAGAAAACGGCTGAAATATTAAGGAAAACCCTAGAATGTGTCATCACCGTTCCCCTCCTCTAATAGAAAAGTGATACCAAAGAGCCAAGAAGGGTTAAGTATGATGGAAAGACCGAGGAGAGAGCGCTGGCCAGACCTCCGCTGGACAAGCGCCAAGAGAACTGGGATCATGGGGAGGCTTAGTGCCACTCAAATTCCAGTATAAACCAATGGCCACTACCAGCAAGAAATCAATGGTATGAGACTATTGTGATGAGGCAGATTTATCTGCAAATGCTATCGAAGGAGGTGGAGAGAGCTGGACGTCTGGGGAGACTTGTTGTCACTCAGCTTCCAGAGAACACCACAGGTCTCCAAACCAATCAATTGTTGACTTGTGTGAAAGCTCCATGTGAGCCAATAATAATAACAATAATAACGATAATAATAATAATAATAATAATAATAATAATAACAATTATAAAGATAATAATAACAATAATATTAATAATAATAATAATAATTATAATAACAATAATAGTAATTATAATAAAAATAACAATAATAACGATAACAATAATAATAATAATGATAATGATAAAATAATGCAAAGCTCTACAAATAGAGGTGGAGCTCATATAGAAGATAACAAATAACAGAACAACAATATAAAAATATATTTAATCATTTAATCAATATGGATGTTACATCAATTAGAAATAAAGAAAACCATTATATCCGTATATATATATATATATAAAACTACATTATACCAGTATAGATATATAAAACTACATTATACCAGTATATATGTAAAACTACATTATACCAGTATATATGTAAAACTACATTATACCAGTATATATGTAAAACTACATTATACCAGTATACATTGCCAGGGCCGCTGCAAGAAAGGTGGGCTCTCTCTACCGTGCTAGAAAACTACTAACACCCGAAAGTATCCTGTACCTCTATAAGGCAACCATTCGCCCATGTATGGAGTATTGCTGTCACATTTGGGCTGGTGCATCTGCTACTAGTCTCTCGCTCCTTGACAAGGTTCAAAAGAGAGTCGCAAACCTGATAGGCCCTGAACTGGCATCTAAGCTTCAGCCTCTGTCCCATCGACGAAATGTTGCATCCCTCTGCCTGTTCTACAAGTATTTTAGTGGTGAATGCTCTGACGAACTGCAATCACTTGTGCCCCCATGACGTGAGCACCCTCGACAAACCCGACAGGCTGCTAAATCCCACCCCCACACTGTAGAGATCCCTAGATGTAAAAGATCTTTTTACTCCAATAGTTTCTTCCCCAGAACCGCTAGACTCTGGAATTCCATTCCAGGTCTCTGCTTCCCCAACAGTACTGACGTGCAGAAGTTCAAGTGTAACGTGAACCGACATCTTGCTGCCCTAATCCCTACATAGTACCCCAGTAGTTGCTGCTCCCGATAGTAGCCCCCTACACCAAAGTGGCAATTTGCCTTGTTTGGGGTGAAAATGTAAAAAATATATATATATATATATATATATAACTACATTATTTATTTAAAACAAAACGAAGTTTATACAGTGGTGCAATAATTTGGTAGTCACGTAAGGACGTGTGATTGTGGCTTGTACATGTTGACATCTGTGTAAGTGTGCGCAAATAGAGGTTATAGTTCATACTTTACACAAGCGATATATAGCTTAAATATAACAGTCTTGGATTGTTCATATTGTATTAGCTCTATATGTAAGCATCTTACAGATAACTATGTTTATATGAAAAATATGCAAGCCTACCTCATGTTTCTGTTGTCGCTCTCCGAGTGCATGCTTATAAAGCGCGTGGTTTATACGTGCGACCGGCTTGGTGTCAAGCGAAAAAGAGAAAGAAGAGAAGAGGACGGAAGCTTAATGTCAAAGGTCACCGGAAATACATGTGCCTCAAAGCCGTGCGATGCCTGCACGTGCTCTGCTCCATGCTTGTTCTGTGTCTGTGTGTTGGATTCAGACAAAGCAAGTTTGGCAGGTCTAAACGGCTTACTATGGATGTGACATCTAGCAATGACTACATTAGGAGCAAAATAATGAGGCAGGAGAGAAGGGGGATAATACATTGAAACGTAATTCAAATAACCGTTCCAATATATACGGACCTAGCAGAAGTCTCCTATTTCAAGAAAACCCATTCTCTAATAATAATAATAATAATAATAATAATGATAATCCATCCAATAAAAATTATCAATATATTTCAGATAAGAAACTTTAAATAACTTCACATGAAAGAACTACGAAGCCAAACCGGTGTTCTCTTCTCAACTGTTCCTTGTGAACGATCCCCAAACGGTGTTAAGTGGTGGCAGGGGGAGGAGGAATTTATAAGAGAGAAAGTATTTTACCACTTCCATTGATCTTAACCGATTTTGGCCGTGGCTTCTCAGCAGAAAAAGTATAGAAATCTAAGATTATCGAGGAATTTGAGAAATAATAAGCCTATAACACACCTCAGATATTGTTCTGCCGTTTGTGCATATTATATTTGCATGAAATATCTTGATTTTTAATCCTATTAAGGTCAAAATCAGACGGGAAAAAATGAGTTCATTTTATTTATATAGAGATAAGAAACTTGCCCTTCTTTATTTTATATATACGTGTTCTGTTTGATTTCCTATTTACCAACATTTCCAAACTATTATTCCTTAAGCACACATCATGTGCATTCCTGGACTATATAAAAAAAAGGTAAAACCATTGAACAACAACTAAACACCTAAAAGTACCTTCGTGAGGTATGAGAGGTAAAAAAAAAACAATCTTGACAAAGGTGCATTTCTTTGCCGAAATATATCAATAAACATTACTTTCAAATTGTTTATTTTTTTTGTGTTGAACCAAAAACGGGTCAAAAAAAACTTTTTTTTTTTACAAGAAAAGTCTGTAAAAAAATCTTTATAATGTACATACTTATCACTGCATGAAAAGGTTATATTCCAAAAATCATAATAATAATAATAATGATGATAATAATAATAATAATAATAATAATGATGATAATCCATCCAATAAAAATTATCAATATATTTCAGATAAGAAACTTTAAATAACTTCACATGAAAGAACTACGAAGCCAAACCGGTGTTCTCTTCTCAACTGTTCCTTGTGAACGATCCCCAAACGGTGTTAAGTGGTGGCAGGGGGAGGAGGAATTTATAAGAGAGAAAGTATTTTACCACTTCCATTGATCTTAACCGATTTTGGCCGTGGCTTCTCAGCAGAAAAAGTATAGAAATCTAAGATTATCGAGGAATTTGAGAAATAATAAGCCTATAACACACCTCAGATATTGTTCTGCCGTTTGTGCATATTATATTTGCATGAAATATCTTGATTTTTAATCCTATTAAGGTCAAAATCAGACGGGAAAAAATGAGTTCATTTTATTTATATAGAGATAAGAAACTTGCCCTTCTTTATTTTATATATACGTGCTCTGTTTGATTTCCTATTTACCAACATTTCCAAACTATTATTCCTTAAGCACACATCATGTGCATTCCTGGACTATATAAAAAAAAAAATCAAATCGTTGAGCAACAACTAAACGCCTAAAAGTACCTTCGTGAGACATGAGAGGTAAAAAAAAAACAATCTTGACAAAGGTGCATTTCTTCGCCGAAATATATCAATAAACATCACTTTCAAATTGTTTATTTTTTTTAGTGTTGAACCAAAAACGGGCCAAAAAAAACTTTTTTTTTTTTACAAGAAAAGTCTGTAAAAAAATCTTTATAATGTACATACTTATCACTGCATGAAAAGGTTATATTCCAAAAATCACGTAAATCGATCAAGTAGTTTTTTTTTATTTATTTAAGAAAATCAAATATTATGAGATATTTTATCAAAGAATGACTTCATGCCATCTTGTTTATGAATAATACACTGCTAGCGACACCTATTGGGAATGTTTGGAATATAAGATCAGCAAGGGTCAGACAATCGACTTTCCACGTTCTAGAAAAAAAAAAAAACTTGGAAAATTAAGACATTTATAGGTTTTTGGGGAAGTTGAAAACGAAAATAACGTTTAAAATTCCAGCAAACGAATAATTTCCAAGATATGAAGAAATGTTAGTTTAAAGAAAGTGGAGGGGATTACTTTTCGAAAATAATTTAACGTATAATGATCACCCACTTTATGGCCACCAGTTTTAGTGGTCAAATATTTACGCAGCTGAAATACGCATTTGCCGAATTTTTGTTGGAGGATCGTCAACGTGTGGGTGCTCAGTTTACGTAAAATTCTTCATATCTTGGAAACTACTCATTTGCTGGAATTTTAAACGTTATTTTCGTTTTCAACATCCTTAAAAACTTATAAATGTCTTAATTTTCCAAGTTTTTTTTTTTTTCTTCTAAAGCGTAAAAAGTTGATTGCCTGCCCCTTGCGGAACTTATATTCCAAACAATTCCAATAGGTGTCGCGAGCAGTGTATCATTTAAAAACACGATGGTGTGAAGTCATTCTTCGATAAAATGTCTCATAATATTTGATTTTCTTAAATAAAAAAAACCTACTTGATCGATTTATGTGATTTTTGGAATATAACCTTTTCATGCAATGACAAGTACGTAGATTAAAAAGATTTTTTACAGATTTTTCTAGTAAAAAAGTTTTTTTTGACCGATTTATAGACAAACACCACATTTTTTTATATATGTGCTTTATTTGATTTAATAATTTTTTTTTTTTTTACACAGTGGTCATCACTTATCAAGGCCCGGAAGCCACTCAGGGATAAGGGTTATTGCAAGTACAGTATGTTAGTGTGGAGATTTAATGAAGTGTTTACTTAAGGAGGCGGTTCATTAGGAATGTTTACATTGGACTTGAAGACATCCAGGTTGTAGTCAGGTGGGAAGCAGGCAGACAGAACAGAGTTCCACAGGCGTGCAGTTCTAAGAAAGAAGATTTGTTCATGGAATCTACGTTTTGATTCAGGCACAGATAAAGAGTGGGGAAAATTTTTCACAGTGGATTCAGCTAGACGGGTGTTTTTCGTGAAAGATTGGCGAGGGGGGACCAGAGATTGGAGTTCAGACGAGCACCTGCCATGGAAATAACGATAAAACAAGGATAGGCTCACAACGTCTCTTCTGTGGGAGAGAGGTTGCAGGGAAGAGAAAAGGACATCCCCCACTAAGCCACAAAGTCTATTTTGTACTCTGTCAAGGCAGGATAGGCTGTTTTTAGCAGCTCCTGCCCAGATATGGCAGCAGTATTCTATCCTTGGACGTACTTGGCTTTTATATAGATAGAGAATTGCATCAGTAGCAAGATATTTTCTGGAGCGGTAGAAGGATCCCACCATCTTTCCAGCGACCTTGGCAACAGACTTGATGTACGTGTTCCATTTCAGATCAGGAGTAAAGGACAAACCCAGAAGCTTGTCAAAACACGGGACTTCTCCTAGACGAAAGCCATTCATTTCAATTGATGCCAGATGGGGATCAGAGCATTGATGATGTAAAGATAGGAGTTTGGTTTTAGATGCATTAAAGGTAACCAGCCACGTCTTCTCCCACTGAACTACTCGTTAAAGATCAGAGGAGAGAGAATCAGAGAGAGCTTTGTCATTTACAGCCTTTGATGTGTTGCCGTAGATGGTCACGTCATCAGCATAGATGTCAACGAATGATTTAAGTATGTGTTTAGGGAGATCATTGATGTAGATCAGGAAGAGAGCTGGGCCCAGGATTGACCCTTGAGGGACTCCAGCATTAATACTGTAGGCCTCTGATTTTTGTCCATCAACCACTACTCTTATGAGCCTATCGGAGAGAAATGTTTAAATGATTGAGAAAACATTTCCAGTTATACCGTAGCTGGAAATCTTGTGAAGTAGGCCCTTATGCCATACCTTGTCGAAGGCCTTTGATATGTCAAGAGCAATTGCCCTAGAAAGGAAGCCTTTATCAAGAGATTCACTAATCCTGTGAGATATAACCGTTAGCACATCTGCGGTAGATCTTGCAGAACGGAAACCATATTGTGTGTAACTAAGAAGGTTATTTCTGCTGAGGTGGTTGACTATTTCTCTATTTAATATGGATTCCAGCAACTTACTCATAACACACAGGAGACTTATTGGTCTGTACTGAGAGGGAGATGACTTATCACCTGAATTCTTAAATACAGGGCATACTGATGAGATTTTCCAGGGAGTCGGAAAGCACTTCTCCTTAAGGCAACGTTTCGTAAGTATGGGAGCAAGTTCTGGTTGAAGCTTTTTTAACACTATAATTGGGATGCCATCAGGGCCAGTTACTTTACTGGAATCAAGGTTCTTGATTAGCTTGGCGACCTCATGCACAGATATTTGTATGTTACCTAGAGTGTTCTGTGTTATAGGGTTAGGGTTAAGGAAGTTGTTGGCCTTCGTCGCATAGGGGAGAATTAGCTGCAAAGTTCTTTGCAAATAGTTTGGCCTTGTCTGATGCTGACGAGATGACGTCTGGTCCATTGATAATGGTTGGGATAGAACGCACACTTCTTTTCAGGATCCTATTTGTTATTTGCCAAAACTGGTGGGAACCAAGCCGCTGATCAGCTACTTTGGATTTAACAGACTGGGCATATAGCTCTCATGCATTTTTTATTACTCTTTTACAGTGGTTGCTGGCGTTCTTGAAAGCAGCTTTAGTCTCAGTGCATCTATTACGTTGGTAGCTATGGAAAAAGTGATTTTTGTGCGCAATGGCAGCAGCACATTCTGGGGAGAACCATGGCTGGCTGTTAGGTTTTTGTTGGAATTTTTTAGATGGTATGAATCGGTCTATGCCTACAATTAACCATTCGGTCAGATCTGATACTATAGAGGGCACTTCCTTTTTAAACATGGAATGCAGAGGTAAATCAGATATGAATGTACGGAAGCTATCCCAGTCAGCCATAGAGTATCGGTATACAGTACGGTGGAGGGGTACGTCTGGGGACTTATTACATTTCATTTTTATCTTAACTGATACGACGGAGTGGTCGGGGGATCCTAAAGGAGAATGAATGGAACATGAACATAGCTCAGGGGAAGTTGAGAGAAAAAGGTCTAGGAGGTTTGAATATTGACCGGTAGTATCAGGCACACGGGTGGGTTCGCGAACAATCTGAGTGAGGTCATAAACAATGGCAAAATCATGACAAAACCTCCCCTCATCGTCTGTCTTATTTGAATGGGTCAGCCATTCCACGTTATGGACGTTGAAGTCACCACAGATGTGGATGTTAGCTGAGGTATGTGCAGACAGGATCTGGTCTATTTTCTCAGATATACTCTTAAAGATAGTAACTCCGCTGTTGTGGGGCCGATAGAGGGCAAATATAAATGCAGTGGTGTTAGCAAGTGCAACCCTGAAGCACATATAGGGTAAATTAGGATCTTCTCTAGAGATATCCCTGCCACACGGGAAGCCATCTTTAATGTAGGCACATATTCCATGCCCATGGCGATCTTGGGGGTCAGATTTAGCTGTTTCAGATTTAAATGTTTCAACTTTAAGAAAAAAGAAAAAAAACAGGGAATAGGATCATATTTTCTTCATTTAATAAAAATACTTTTGCATATTTAACGTGTTCTAAAAACAGTTTTATCTGTTTATTCAAAGATTTTCCCATTAACAAACCGAGCATGCAAGATCTCCCCCAGGAGTGAAAAATTTACTTTCAACAGGACTTCGAACATTTATTCATATAATGCCCCCTAGATGGGACGACCAGAGATATCCCAGAAAATCCGTTCTGGCAAAAATTTATTATCACCATGACTACTGTTTGTGCACAATATTTAAAAAAAATCCAAGGTGTGGTTATTGAGAAAAGTACGAACAAACGGGAGTGAATTCCTGCTAATTAAAAAAAATTATAAGTAGATTGTAGTTTGCTTGAAGCATTGTTGAAGAAAATTATAAGGTAAAATTAAAAGCCAAGAACAATGCGAGATTTTTTTTTTTCATATAGAGTAAAATTAAATGAAAACAAAAGAAATTTTTTTTTTTTTTTTTCACACAAATTTTAACACTAAACAACAGTAATTTTTTTTTTTTTTTTCCTGTTGTATTCAATAGTGTTATAAAAAATTATGTTTGATAACAAAGTTCGTAAATGATTTCGTAAAAAAGATAAACAGTAAACATAACAAGACAAAGATTTTTATATGCAAAAAAAAAAAAAAAAAAAAAAAACAGCAATAGAACTTTTTCGCTTTCTGAAGATGAACCTGATATGGTGTAAAAGGAATCGGATATTTTTTTCTCCTTTTAATGAAACATTTTTTCATTTTTTAATGTGTTCTAAAAACTGTTTTATCTTTTGGATCCAATATTTTCTTATTAATTTAAAAAAAATTAAAATGTTTCAAGACATTAAAAATTGAAAATATCGAAAAAAGGTTATATTGTACATATACGTTATGGAACAAAGTTTTCCAGAAAATAATTTCACTTAATTAGTTTTAGTAGTATGTTTTTTACAGCGAAAAAACAATTTGTTATGATACCAAGCAAAAGGTTTGATTTTTAAAAAGAAAAGCTAGTAATAAAGACGGGGAGGGAGTGTCAGCACTTTACATTGAGTTATCTCCCCGTGGCGGGTTAAAAATTTCCATAATGGCTGATTTCAACGTGCTCTCATAAAAACGTGTTTTTTCGATGTAAAAAAAAAAAAAAAAAAAAAAACTACTCGATCAAATTAAATGAAATTTTTCCTTGGAGATCTTCAGTCCATAACGGATACGTACAATATAACCTTTTTTCGATATTTTCATTTTTTAATGCCTTCATTAAATTGTACAAAGTACCAGAACAAAATTTAAGTCAGTGTTAATTTGTATAAATGATAGCGTTAAAAAGGTTAAATTACTAGGTCCAATTCCTCTTTTGTCTGGAGACCAATTAAAATGAAATTTATAAAAAAATAACAAAATTTAATTTTTATAAATGATAGCGTTAAAAAGGTTAAATTACTAGGTCCAATTCCTCTTTTGTCTGGAGACCAATTAAAATTAAATTTATAAAAAAATAACACAATTTAATTTTTATAAATGATAGCGTTAAAAAGGTTAAATTACTAGGTCCAATTCCTCTTTTGTCTGGATACCAATTAAAAATAAATCTATAAAAAAATAACACAATTTAATTTTTATAAATGATAGCATTAAAAAGCTTACATTACTAGGTCCAATTCCTCTTTTGTCTGGAGACCAATTAAAATTAAATTTATAAAAAATAACAAAATTTAATTTTTATAAATGATAGCATTAAAAAGCTTACATTACTAGGTCCAATTCCTCTTTTGTCTGGAGACCAATTAAAATTAAATTTATAAAAAATAACAAAATTTAATTTTTATAAATGATACTTACTTTTCATGCAATGTAAAAAAGAATTCCATCAAAGCGTTGTCGTCAAGGTGCATTTCCTCCTGAATCAACTTAAACATTTCGGCATTTTTTTTCGTGAACATAATCGAAACAAATTCCTGACTTCCCATATTGTTTTTTTTTTGTTTCTAAAATTTGCACCAATGCCGCACAAACCCTTGCAACTTCCTGTTGGAAATAATGTCGGCTGGTGACAATCCTATAAAGAAAATAAAACAAATCTATATAAATCAAAAAGTAAATGTATGTATGTGTGTCTATGCAAAAATATTTAACTGATAAACCCTTAAACAATTGATTGCATAACACTGAAATTAATAGGATTAAGAGATTTTTTAATTTTAATTTTGAGTTAAAATTAAAAACTTTTATATTACACATGGCAACACAACATGTCATATATATATATATATATATATATATATATATAGTAATTTATAAAATATATACGGCAATTAAGCTACACTGAATATTCTGCGTTTCATCCACTTATAGGATTCGTCAGGCTTATGCGCGAATTCTGTGGTTGCTTCTTGTTTTTATATATGTTGAGGATTTTTAGTTAGCCAATCAGCTTTCTAGTATCCACCGCGCCCCTTCCTATCAGCCAATGGGCATGCATTTTATCGAACAAAGGATCTGTTTTAGAACTAGGTTAGTGTTTTTTTTTAATTAATTTAATAATATAGCTATGCTTGCTGTGTGTGGGGATGATTTTAGCGATGTTTCGAAATTAACTCTTTCCATATCTATTTTTAATTTCTAACTCCAAACAAGAGGGGATGTAGGTATCGATAGGTGACAATCTTATAGACCAAAGCATCTCAGAGTGTATTCAATTGAAAAATTTCTAAGTCAAACAAGAGGGGATGTAGGTATAGATAGGTGACAATCTTATAGACCAAGGCATCTCAGAGTGTATTCAATTGAAAAATTTCTAAGTCCAAACAAGAGGGGATGTAGGCATTGATAGATGGCAATCTTATAGACCAAGGCATCTCAGCGTGTATTCAAGTGAAAAATTTCTAAGTCCAAACAAGAGGGGATGTAGGCATTGATAGATGGCAATCTTATAGACCAAGGCATCTCAGCGTGTATTCAATTGAAAAATTTCTAAGTCCAAACAAGAGGGGATGTAGGTATAGATAGGTGACAATCTTATAGACCAAGGCATCTCAGAGTGTATTCAAGTGAAAAATTTCTAAGTCCAAACAAGAGGGGATGTAGGTATAGATAGGTGACAATCTTATAGACCAAGGCATCTCAGCGTGTATTCACGTGAAAAATTTCTAAGTCCAAACAAGAGGAGGATGTAGGTATAGATAGGTGACAATCTTATAGACCAAGGCATCTCAGCGTGTATTCAATTGAAAAATTTCTAAGTCCAAACAAGAGGGGATGTAGGTATAGATAGGTGACAATCTTATAGACCAAGGCATCTCAGCGTGTATTCAATTGAAAAATTTCTAAGTCCAAACAAGAGGGGATGTAGGTATAGATAGGTGACAATCTTATAGACCAAAGCATCTCAGAGTGTATTCAATTGAAAAATTTCTAACTCCAAACAAGAGGGGATGTAGGTATAGATAGGTGACAATCTTATAGACCAAAGCATCTCAGAGTGTATTCAATTGAAAAATTTCTAAGTCAAACAAGAGGGGATGTAGGTATAGATAGGTGACAATCTTATAGACCAAGGAATCTCAGAGTGTATTCAATTGAAAAATTTCTAAGTCCAAACAAGAGGGGATGTAGGCATTGATAGATGGCAATCTTATAGACCAAGGCATCTCAGCGTGTATTCAATTGAAAAATTTCTAAGTCCAAACAAGAGGGGATGTAGGTATAGATAGGTGACAATCTTATAGACCAAGGCATCTCAGCGTGTATTCAATTGAAAAATTTCCAAGTCCAACAAGAGGGGATGTAGGTATAGATAGGTGACAATCTTATAGACCAAGGCATCTCAGCGTGTATTCAATTGAAAAATTTCTAAGTCCAAACAAGAGGGGATGTAGGTATAGATAGGTGACAATCTTATAGACCAAGGCATCTCAGAGTGTATTCAATTGAAAAATTTCAAAGTCCAAACAAGAGGGGATGTAGGTATAGATAGGTGACAATCTTATAGACCAAAGCATCTCAGAGTGTATTCAAGTGAAAAATTTCTAAGTCCAAACAAGAGGGGATGTAGGTATAGATAGGTGACAATCTTATAGACCAAAGCATCTCAGAGTGTATTCAATTGAAAAATTTCTAACTCCAAACAAGAGGGGATGTAGGTATAGATAGGTGACAATCTTATAGACCAAAGCATCTCAGAGTGTATTCAATTGAAAAATTTCTAAGTCAAACAAGAGGGGATGTAGGTATAGATAGGTGACAATCTTATAGACCAAGGCATCTCAGCGTGTATTCAATTGAAAAATTTCTAAGTCCAAACAAGAGGGGATGTAGGTATAGATAGGTGACAATCTTATAGACCAAAGCATCTCAGAGTGTATTCAATTGAAAAATTTCTAAGTCCAAACAAGAGGGGATGTAGGTATAGATAGGTGACAATCTTATAGACCAAGGCATCTCAGAGTGTATTCAATTGAAAAAATTCTAAGTCCAAACAAGAGGGGATGTAGGTATAGATAGGTGACAATCTTATAGACCAAAGCATCTCAGAGTGTATTCAATTGAAAAATTTCTAAGTGCAAACAAGAGGGGATGTAGGCATTGATAGATGGCAATCTTATAGACCAAGGCATCTCAGCGTGTATTCAATTGAAAAATTTCTAAGTCCAAACAAGTGGGGATGTAGGTATAGATAGGTGACAATAAGTCCAAACAAGAGGGGATGTAGGTATAGATAGGTGACAATCTTATAGACCAAGGCATCTCAGCGTGTATTCACGTGAAAAATTTCTAAGTCCAAACAAGAGGGGGATGTAGGTATAGATAGGTGACAATCTTATAGACCAAGGCATCTCAGCGTGTATTCAATTGAAAAATTTCTAAGTCCAAACAAGAGGGGATGTAGGTATAGATAGGTGACAATCTTATAGACCAAGGCATCTCAGCGTGTATTCAATTGAAAAATTTCCAAGTCCAACAAGAGGGGATGTAGGTATAGATAGGTGACAATCTTATAGACCAAGGCATCTCAGCGTGTATTCAATTGAAAAATTTCTAAGTCCAAACAAGAGGGGATGTAGGTATAGATAGGTGACAATCTTATAGACCAAGGCATCTCAGCGTGTATTCAATTGAAAAATTTCTAAGTCCAAACAAGAGGGGATGTAGGTATAGATAGGTGACAATCTTATAGACCAAGGCATCTCAGCGTGTATTCAATTGAAAAATTTCTAAGTCCAAACAAGAGGGGATGTAGGTATAGATAGGTGAC
This sequence comes from Euprymna scolopes, assembly GCF_053919585.1. Lineage (NCBI taxonomy): Eukaryota > Metazoa > Mollusca > Cephalopoda > Sepiida > Sepiolidae > Euprymna > Euprymna scolopes. The sequence continues at coordinate 86,824,682 of NC_136527.1, read as the reverse complement.
AATCTTATAGACCAAGGCATCTCAGCGTGTATTCACGTGAAAAATTTCTAAGTCCAAACAAGAGGGGATGTAGGTATAGATAGGTGACAATCTTATAGACCAAGGCATCTCAGCGTGTATTCAATTGAAAAATTTCTAAGTCCAAACAAGAGGGGATGTAGGTATAGATAGGTGACAATCTTATAGACCAAGGCATCTCAGAGTGTATTCAATTGAAAAATTTCTAAGTCCAAACAAGAGGGGATGTAGGTATAGATAGGTGACAATCTTATAGACCAAGGCATCTCAGAGTGTATTCAATTGAAAAAATTCTAAGTCCAAACAAGAGGGGATGTAGGTATAGATAGGTGACAATCTTATAGACCAAAGCATCTCAGAGTGTATTCAATTGAAAAAATTCTAAGTCCAAACAAGAGGGGATGTAGGTATAGATAGGTGACAATCTTATAGACCAAAGCATCTCAGAGTGTATTCAATTGAAAAATTTCTAAGTCTAAACAAGAGGGGATGTAGGTATAGATAGGTGACAATCTTATAGACCAAGGCATCTCAGCGTGTATTCACGTGAAAAATTTCTAAGTCCAAACAAGAGGGGATGTAGGTATAGATAGGTGACAATCTTATAGACCAAAGCATCTCAGAGTGTATTCAATTGAAAAATTTCTAAGTCCAAACAAGAGGGGATGTAGGTATAGATAGGTGACAATCTTATAGACCAAGGCATCTCAGCGTGTATTCACGTGAAAAATTTCTAAGTCCAAACAAGAGGGGATGTAGGTATAGATAGGTGACAATCTTATAGACCAAGGCATCTCAGCGTGTATTCAATTGAAAAATTTCTAAGTCCAAACAAGAGGGGATGTAGGTATAGATAGGTGACAATCTTATAGACCAAGGCATCTCAGAGTGTATTCAATTGAAAAATTTCTAAGTCCAAACAAGAGGGGATGTAGGTATAGATAGGTGACAATCTTATAGACCAAAGCATCTCAGAGTGTATTCAATTGAAAAATTTCTAAGTCCAAACAAGAGGGGATGTAGGTATAGATAGGTGACAATCTTATAGACCAAGGCATCTCAGCGTGTATTCACGTGAAAAATTTCTAAGTCCAAACAAGAGGGGGATGTAGGTATAGATAGGTGACAATCTTATAGACCAAAGCATCTCAGAGTGTATTCAAGTGAAAAATTTCTAAGTCCAAACAAGAGGGGATGTAGGTATAGATAGGTGACAATCTTATAGACCAAGGCATCTCAGCGTGTATTCACGTGAAAAATTTCTAAGTCCAAACAAGAGGGGATGTAGGTATAGATAGGTGACAATCTTATAGACCAAGGCATCTCAGCGTGTATTCAATTGAAAAATTTCTAAGTCCAAACAAGAGGGGGATGTAGGTATAGATAGGTGACAATCTTATAGACCAAAGCATCTCAGAGTGTATTCAAGTGAAAAATTTCTAAGTCCAAACAAGAGGGGATGTAGGTATAGATAGGTGACAATCTTATAGACCAAGGCATCTCAGCGTGTATTCAATTGAAAAATTTCTAAGTCCAAACAAGAGGGGATGTAGGTATAGATAGGTGACAATCTTATAGACCAAGGCATCTCAGCGTGTATTCAATTGAAAAATTTCTAAGTCCAAACAAGAGGGGATGTAGGTATAGATAGGTGACAATCTTATAGACCAAGGCATCTCAGAGTGTATTCAAGTGAAAAATTTCTAAGTCCAAACAAGAGGGGATGTAGGTATAGATAGGTGACAATCTTATAGACCAAGGCATCTCAGCGTGTATTCACGTGAAAAATTTCTAAGTCCAAACAAGAGGGGATGTAGGTATAGATAGGTGACAATCTTATAGACCAAGGCATCTCAGCGTGTATTCAATTGAAAAATTTCTAAGTCCAAACAAGAGGGGATGTAGGTATAGATAGGTGACAATCTTATAGACCAAGGCATCTCAGAGTGTATTCAATTGAAAAATTTCTAAGTCCAAACAAGAGGGGATGTAGGTATAGATAGGTGACAATCTTATAGACCAACGCATCTCAGAGTGTATTCAATTGAAAAATTTCTAAGTCCAAACAAGAGGGGATGTAGGTATAGATAGGTGACAATCTTATAGACCAAGGCATCTCAGCGTGTATTCAATTGAAAAATTTCCAAGTCCAAACAAGAGGGGATGTAGGTATAGATAGGTGACAATCTTATAGACCAAGGCATCTCAGAGTGTATTCAAGTGAAAAATTTCTAAGTCCAAACAAGAGGGGATGTAGGTATAGATAGGTGACAATCTTATAGACCAAGGCATCTCAGAGTGTATTCAAGTGAAAAATTTCTAAGTCCAAACAAGAGGGGATGTAGGTATAGATAGGTGACAATCTTATAGACCAAGGCATCTCAGCGTGTATTCAATTGAAAAATTTCCAAGTCCAAACAAGAGGGGATGTAGGTATAGATAGGTGACAATCTTATAGACCAAAGCATCTCAGAGTGTATTCAATTGAAAAAATTCTAAGTCCAAACAAGAGGGGATGTAGGTATAGATAGGTGACAATCTTATAGACCAAGGCATCTCAGCGTGTATTCAATTGAAAAATTTCTAAGTCCAAACAAGAGGGGATGTAGGTATAGATAGGTGACAATCTTATAGACCAAGGCATCTCAGAGTGTATTCAATTGAAAAATTTCTAAGTCCAAACAAGAGGGGATGTAGGTATAGATAGGTGACAATCTTATAGACCAAGGCATCTCAGAGTGTATTCAATTGAAAAATTTCTAAGTCCAAACAAGAGGGGATGTAGGTATAGATAGGTGACAATCTTATAGACCAAGGCATCTCAGCGTGTATTCAATTGAAAAATGTCTAAGTCCAAACAAGAGGGGATGTAGGTATAGATAGGTGACAATCTTATAGACCAAGGCATCTCAGAGTGTATTCAATTGAAAAATTTCAAAGTCCAAACAAGAGGGGATGTAGGTATAGATAGGTGACAATCTTATAGACCAAAGCATCTCAGAGTGTATTCAATTGAAAAAATTCTAAGTCCAAACAAGAGGGGATGTAGGTATAGATAGGTGACAATCTTATAGACCAAAGCATCTCAGAGTGTATTCAATTGAAAAATTTCTAAGTCCAAACAAGAGGGGATGTAGGTATAGATAGGTGACAATCTTATAGACCAAAGCATCTCAGAGTGTATTCAATTGAAAAATTTCTAAGTCCAAACAAGAGGGGATGTAGGTATAGATAGGTGACAATCTTATAGACCAAGGCATCTCAGAGTGTATTCAAGTGAAAAATTTCTAAGTCCAAACAAGAGGGGATGTAGGTATAGATAGGTGACAATCTTATAGACCAAAGCATCTCAGAGTGTATTCAATTGAAAAAATTCTAAGTCCAAACAAGAGGGGATGTAGGTATAGATAGGTGACAATCTTATAGACCAAGGCATCTCAGCGTGTATTCAATTGAAAAATTTCTAAGTCCAAACAAGAGGGGATGTAGGTATAGATAGGTGACAATCTTATAGACCAAGGCATCTCAGCGTGTATTCAATTGAAAAATTTCTAAGTCCTTACAGGGGCGGACGTAGGTATAGGTAGATGAGGAGCTACTAGACCAACACATGTCCACGAGTATTCAATTTAAATTTCTAAGTTCAAAACAGTGTAAATAAGTGTCTGGAAGTGCCCGATCGACGCCTACTGCCATGTTGGGTGAATGTAGGCGTAGCAAAATGCCTTCTAATCTGCTAGGCACATCGGGACTTAGTTTTTTTTCTGTCCTTTCTCTGCACCGTGTAGGTTGGCGTCTGGATGTGCCTCATCGATGCCTTGGCATATAAATGTGTAATCAAGTTAAAACTTCTAACTTCAAAACGGGAGTTAGGTACCGGTAAATGAGAAGCTTATCAATCTAGACATGTTGAAATTTATAAGTTCACACATAGTGGATAGCAAGGCGAGGAATAGGGATATAGAATAAGAAAAGAGAGATAGACAGATCTAGATAAATACAGAGGTATAAAGAGAGACAGGCAAGGGAGATACATTTCATGATTCAACTTATATGCTAATAAGAAATAGTTGATATATCAGGAACACAAGCATTGTATTTACTAGTTAATTTTACATCAGAATACACTTGTAGATTTTATGTAGCTTTTTTTCTATAGGGAACATGCAAATAGCAGACATAACATCTAGACATATAAATATATACATAAAACAATTATAGTTATGAGATATATCTGAACTAATCCAAAAAGACAATAATGATGAATATCATCACTTACCTTGGAAAATTATCCAGGCTGTATGCCTACTCACATTCCATCAAACACCAGAAAATCATGAGCAATTGCTTGGTTGATTTTTTTTATTTTTTTTATTTTAATTTTTTTCATACACATTTGTAATTGTGTCTTGTTTTATCAAGTATTTTTGTAGTTAATCTGTGGTGTTGGGAGAGGTGTTAACATGAATCAATTTTGCTTAACATTTTTTATTATGTATATTTTTTCAGTTTACAGAGTCATTCCAGTACCAAGTCTGACACTGTAATTGCTTGAAAAGTATTGCATTGGGAAGGAATCTTTTTTTTTTTTTTTTTTTGAGGTGTGCAGGAATTTCAGTAGGGGATGTTTCTACTGATTTCAGATTCCAAGACAGCAAATTTGTATTTTATTGTTTGTGCATTCTTTTATCAAGTTTTTACAGATGTTTTTGTTTTATGAAAGTGAAAATGAATGAGTTGCAAAGACATTTACATTTTTGCATTCTTTTTTTAATTCTTCACCTTTTTTGTTTTAATGTCCCAAGAGTGAACCAAGACGGATGAGTCTTATTCAGCAGAGTCGAAAAAAACAGGTTACCTTTGATTGTCCTCAATGGATTTGTCCATAGTATAATGTGTCCAAGTTATTGCCCTAATAAAGTGAGAACCATACCCCAAAACTAATGCAGAACTCTACTTAATTAAATGAGCACTCTCAAAGACAATTTATCTAACATAATTTTGAAATATGTTTTATAAAGTTACCATAGAGCTCTCAAATATATTAGGCACTCAAATAGGAAATTTGTTTCAAATACTTGTCATATATATATATATATATATATATATATATATATATATATATATATATATATATATATATATATATATAAAAACTTACAGTATATCTATACTTACATATTGACATTTAGGTTTTCAAAACATACTGCAGAGCTCCTCATGTTTTCTGAATTTTATGCTTTCGTCTACTAATCTATTGAGCACTCTTAAGTATATTTGTGTAGCTGAATTGCCATACATGTTTTTGAAAGTGTATATTTAGCTCTACTAATGTATTGTACTCTGTCAAAATAAATTTATGCAGTTGAAATGCCATATCTGTTTCTCAAATGTTTTATTTAGCTCTACTAATATATTGAGCACTCTGGAAGTAGATTTGTCTAAAATAATTGCAAAAATGTTTTCAACTCTTACTACAAAGCTCTTTAAATGCATTGAGCACTCTTAAAGTAAAATCGTCTTGTATAATTAAACAAAGCAATTTTTAAACTTACTACACAGCTATATAAAACTATGGAGCACATGCAAGCATCATTGGTATATATATAGATCACATAATTATTAGAAGTTATTTTTTTACTTGAAATATATATATATATATATATATATATATATATATATATATATATATATATATATTCAAGGGAGACAATTTGTATATAGATGACATAATTAGTACTTATTTTTTTAATTGAAATGCATATATATATATATATTTAATCTATATCTATATATATTCAAGGGAGACAATTTATATATACATCACATAATGATTAGAAGTTATTTTGTATATATATTCACGGGAGACAATTTGTATATAGATGACATAATAATCAGAAGTGATTTTTTTAAGGAAATATATATATATATATATATATATATATATATATATATATATACAAGGGAGACAATTTATATATAGATCACATAATTAATGGAAGTCTGTTTTAATTGAAGTAAATATATATATATATATATATATATATATATATATATATATATATATATATATATATATATATATATATTTTATTTCAATGCCATCAATGAGACATAGAGCAATAAAGTCATGTTATTTACATTTTGACTTAATAATAACCCTTTAAAATAGTGCTCAAAACTAGACAGAGCTGATATTATAAAACGTTTATTTTATTACAGGATAAATAAACATTAAGATTTAACTAGATTTATATAAGAGTGCTCAATAAGACATAGAGCAATAAGGACATTTTATTTAGATTTTTATTTAATAATTACACTTTAAATAGTGCTAAACAAAGGGAGACAATTTGTATATACATCACATAATTATTAGAAGTAATTTTTTGTTGAAAATATATATATATATGTATATATTCAATGAGACAATTAGTATACAGATCACATAATTATTAGAACATATTTTTTTTATTGAAATATATATATATGTATATATATATATATAAATATATATTTAAGGGAGACAA
>NC_136527.1:86748134-86815634 GCF_053919585.1 Euprymna scolopes | reverse complement strand
TTTTAATTGAAATATATATACATATATATATTCAAGGGAGACAATTTATATATAGATCACATAATTATTAGAAGGTATTTTAGTTATTGAAATATATATATATATAAAATATATATATATATATATATACAATATATATATATATTCAAGGGACACAATTAATACATAGATCACCTAATTCTTAGAAGTTTTTTTTATTGAAATATAAATATATATATATATATATATATTCAAGGGAGACAATTTGTATATATATAACATAATTATTAGAAGTTATTTTTTTAATTGAAATATATATATATATATATATATTCATTCAATTTTTATATGTATTTTATTTGATTACAGGATTAATAAACATAAAGATTAAACTAGTTATATAAGAGTGCTCAATGAGACATAGAGCAATAAAGACATTTTATTTAGGTTTGTACTAATAAATACCCTTTAAATAGTGTTCAAAACTAGACAGAGCTGATATTATAAAATGTTTATTTTATTACAGAAAAAATAAACATTAAGATTTAACTAGAGTTATATAAGAGTGCTCGATTAGACATAGAGCAATAAAGACATTTTATTTAGATTTGTACTTAATAAATCCACTTTAAAATAGTAATCAAAACTAGACAGAGCTGATATTATAAAACGTTTATTTTATTACAGGATAAGTAAACATTAAGATTTAACTAGAGTTATATAAGAGTGCTCAATTAGACATAGAGCAATGAAGACATTTTATTTAGATTTCTACTTTATAATTACACTTTAAATAGTGCTAAAAAAGGGAGACAATTTGTATAGAGATCACATAATTATTGGATGTAATTTTCTGTTGAAATACATATATATATATATATTCAAGGGAGACAATTGATATATAGATCACATAATTATTATAACTTATTTTTTTATTGAAATATATATATATATATATATATATATATATATATATATATATATTCAAGGGAGACAATTTATATATAGATCACATAATTATTAGAAGGAATTTTTTTAATAAATATATATATATATAAATATATTTATACATATATATATAATATATATATATTTTATATATATATATAATCTATATATATTTTATATATATATATAGTCTATATATATATGTTCAAGGGAGACAATTGTTATATAGATCACATAATTATTAGAAGTTATTGTTTTATTGAAATATATATATAACTAAATATATATATAAAATATATATTTATATATAGATATAATATATATATAATCAAGGGAGACAATTAATACATAGATCACCTAATTATTAGAAGTCTTTTGTATTGAAATAAATATATATATATATTCAAGGGGGTCGTTTGTATATATATCACATAATTATTAGAAGTTATTTTTTTAATTGAAATATATATACATATTCATTCAATATTTATATGTATTTTATTTTATTACAGGATAAATAAACATTAAGATTCAACTAGTTATATAAGTGTGCTCAATGAGACATAGAGCAATAAAGACATTTTATTTAGGTTTGTACTTAATAAATACCCTTTAAATAGTGCTAAAAACTAGAGAGAGCTGATATTATAAAACGTATATTTCATTCTAGGATAAATAATCATTAAGATATAGAGTCATATAAGAGTGCTCACTGAGACATAGAGCAATAAAGACATTTTATTTAGATTTGTACTTAATTAATACACTTTAAATAGTGTTCAAAACTAGACAGAGATGATATTATAAACCGTTTATGTTATTACAGGATAAGTAAACATTAAGATTTAACTAGAGTTATATAAGAGTGCTCAATTAGACATAGAGCAATAAAGACATTTTATTTAGATTTGTACTTAATAATTACACTTTAGTGCTAAAAAAAGGGAGACAATTTATAGATAGATCACATAATTATTAGAAGTTATTTTTTTTTACATAAATACATATATATATATATATATATATATTTTATATATATAATATATATATATGTTCAAGGGGAACAATTGTTATATAGATCAAATAATTATAAGTTTTTTTTTATTGAAATATATATATATGTATATATATATATATATATATATATATATATATAATTATATATATATATATAAATATATATTTATATATATAATATATATATTTATATATACAAGGGAGACAATTAATACATAGATAACCTAATTATTAGAATTTTTTTTTATTGAAATAAAAATATATATATATATATAATATATATATATATATATTCAAGGGAGACAATTTGTATATATATCACATAATTATTAGAAGTTTTTTTTAATTGAAATATATATATATGTAGTCATTCAATTTTTATATGTATTATATTTTATTTCAAGATAAATAAACATTAAGATTCAACTGGTTATATAAGAGTTCTCAATGAGACAGATAGCAATAAAGACATTTTATTTAGGTTTGTACTTAATAAATACCCTTTAAATAGTGCTAAAAACTAGACAGAGCTGATATTATAAAACATTTATTTTATCCCAGGATAAATAAACATTAAGATTTAACTAGAGTAATATAAGAGTGCTCAATTAGTCATAGAGAAATGAAGACATTTTATTTAGATTTCTACTTTATAATTGCACTTAAAGTAGTGCTAAAAAAGGGAGACAATTTGTATATACATCACATAATTATTAGAAGTAATTTTTTATCGAAATCTATATAAATATATATATATATATATATATATATATATATATTCAATGAGACAATTAGTATATAGATCACATAATTATTAGAACTTATTTTTTTATTGAAATATATATATATATATATATATATATATATATATATATATATATATATATATTTAAGGGAGACAATTGTTATATAGATAACTTAATTATAAAAGTTATTTTTTTTATTGAAATATATATATATATAAATATATATATATATATATATATAATATGTATATTTATATATTAAAGGGAGACAATTAATACATAGATAACATAATTATTAGAAGTTTGTTTTTAATGAAATAAATTTATATTATATATATATATATATATATATATATATATATATATATTCAAGGGAGACAATTTGTATATATATCACATAATGTATAGAAGTTATTTTTTTAATTGAAATATATATATACATATATATATATATATATATATATATATATATATTTATTCAATTTTTATATATAATTATTAGAAGTTATTTTTTTAATTGAAATATATATATATATTCAAGGGAGCCAATTTGTATATAGATCACATAATTATTAGAACTTACTTTTTTATTGAAATAAATACATAAATATATATATATATATATATATATATATATATTCAAAGGAGACAATTTATATATAGATCACATAATTATTAGAAGTTATTTTTTTTCTAAATGAATATATATATATATATATGTATATATATAAATATATATATATATATATAATATATGTATATTTTATATATATAATCTGTATATATATGTTCAAGGGAGACAATTGTTATATAGATCACATAATTATTAGAAGTTATTGTTTTATTGAAATATATATATATATAAATACATATATATATATATATAAAATATATATTTATATATATATATATATATATATATATATATAATATATATATATATATTCAAGGGAGACAAGTAATACATAGATTACCTAATTATTAAAAGTTTTTTTTATTGAAATAAATATATATATAATATATATATATATATATATATATCTATATATATATATATATATATATATATATTCAAGGGAGACAATTTGTATATATGTAACATAATTATTAGGAGTTATTTTTTTAATTGATATATATATATATATTTATATATATTCAATTTTTATATGTATGTTATTTTATTACAGGATAAATAAACATTAAGATTCAACTAGTCATATAAGAGTGCTCAATTAGACATAGAACAATAAAGACATTTTATTTAGATTTGAACTTAATTAATACACTTCAAATAGTGTTCAAAACTAGACAGAGCTGATATTATAAAACGTTTATTTTATTACAGGAAAACTAAACATTAAGATTTAACTAGAGTTATATAAGAGTGCTCAATTAGACATAGAGCAATAAAGATACTTTATTTAGATTTCTACTTATTAATTACACTTTAAATAGTGCTAAAAAAAATGGGAGACAATTTGTATATAGATCACATAATTGTTAGAAGTGATTTTTTTAATTGAAATATATATATATATATATATATATATATATATATATTCAAGGGAGACAATTTATATATAGATCACATAATTATTAGAAGTTATTTTTTTTAAGTAAATATATGTATATATATATATAAATATATATAATATATATATTATATATATATATAATCTATATATATATGTACAAGGGAGACAATTGTTTTATAGATCACATAATTATTAGAAGTGTTTTTTTATTGAAATATATATATATAAATATTTATATATATATATATTGACATTTTAGATTTATCATTGTGAATCATAACAGTTAGAATAAAATTATTAAAATTTATATTACATTATGTCATATTCATACAAGAATACCAAAAAAATTGTGGTTATCTAAATTGACGTTTACATTTTTTTTTAAGTTATTACCTTGCTCTACTGATGTATTGAGCACTCTACATATAAGTCCTATCATTTGAATTTCTGTGTATATATTTTAAATATTAACAGTTAGCTCTTAGTCTTATCATCAAATTGCCATACATATTTCCAAAAATTTAACAACTATCTCTACTAATTCATTAATCATTGTATATATTTATCTTTCTGTCTCTCATTATTTATCTATCTATCTATCTATAGAATTGAATATGTCTGTCTGTGTGTACATTTCTCTGTCAATTTTAGTCTACATATTCCAAATTTTGATACAAAGGGTACTGAGATTTTAGAAAATCTATGTGATTGGTATTTGAACAGAAATTTTGCAATTAAGGGGTCAAAGTTCAATGATTTGGCCTTTGAGAACCCTACTAATTTCCTCCGACAATTATGGGTCTAAACACTTGAAATTTTACATATAGTTTCCTTGGACATGGATCTAACTTAATATCTCCATTGGAGCCCAAAACAATAAATTGTAAAGGTTCATAATAGGGGTCAAATTTTTTAAAATTAACCGTTTTTCTGCTTTTTTTTTTGGTTGGGGAGGGGGGCAGCATACACCGCTAAACACCGGGGCTACGGCAGGAACTCATGCTAGTATAATATATATATATATATATATATATATATATTTTCATATATATATATATATTCATATATATATATATATATATATATATATATATATATATTAATATATATATATTCAAATATATATATATATATATTCATATATATATCAATTAAAACATAACTTCTATTTCCATTATTTTCATATATATATATATATATATGCATATTTATATCAATTAAAACATAACTCCTAATAATTATCTGATCTTTATACAAATTGTCTGCCTTGAATATATATATATATATATATATATATATATATTATATATATATATATATATATATATTTATGTGAATTAAAAAGAATAAGTTCTAATGATTATGTGATCTTTATACAAATTGTCTCCCTCGAATATATATATATATATATATATATATATATATATATATATATATATTCAAGGGAGACAATTTGAATATAGAAGACAGTTATTAGAAGTTATTTTTTTAATTGAAATAAATATATATATATATATATATATATATTTGAATTAAATAACTTCAAATAATTATGATCTATATAAAAATTGTCTCCCTTGAATATATATATTATATATATAAATATATATATATATACATATATTTCAATAAAAAAATAACTTCTAATAATTGTCGTCTATATACAAATTGTCTCCCTTGATTATATATATATATATATATATGTATATATATATACATACACATATTAAAGGGAGACAATTTGTATATAGATGACATTATTATTAGAAGTTATCTTTTTTATGCTTAATTGAATTTTAATGCTTAGTTTTTCCATCAATTGTTTTACTTGGGTAATTTTTTGTAATGTATATTTGAAAAAAATCTATGTGCTAGTTGAGATAAGAAATAAGGAAAATTCTTACCTGTTACTTCCCAGGTGTTATCTCCACTTTTTCTCTGTTCTGCTTCTTGCTGAAACTCATGGCAATTTCATGTTTGTTTGTGTTCTTTGTTACATATATATATTTTTTAATGTGAGGATTTTTTTTCTTTTAATAATTTAAAAACTTTTTTTTGATTTATATAATAAAGAGAGACAACATAACTAATGGATTTTTTTTAAATGATATATTCAACTTTCTGGTTATGATCAAATGTACTACTTTATTTTTTTTTTTTTTTTTTTGTAGTTGCATAAGTTAGCTGATGAGAAGAAATACAAGCAGAACTGCATTCATTTAAATAAAGCTAATAGTTTAGAATTTGATTTTACCCAGATGTGCATGTACACAAAGAAAGAAACACTTACTTGAGGACTTCTGTAACTACAGGAAACATGTGGCAGATAGGATAGGTGATGCTGCTGGATTCAGTTGTTTTTTCCAATCCACATAATTCTCACAATAGCTTATAGTAGAATTCCACCATGATCAAGGGGAGTACCTGAAATTACAGAAATATACACACAGAAGGAAAGAAAAAGAATACTTACTCTACTTCTATGACAATGATTGCTGCGAAGACTTCAAGATGCTAATGTAGGAAGAAACAGATAGACATACATCATACGCAGTTTAAGTGTACCCAGATGTGCTTGAACGCAAAGAAAGAAATACTTGATTCAAACTGCACAAGACATGTGGCAGACAGGAACGGTGATGCTGCTAGGTTTCATTGCTTGTTCCAATCTATAAAAAAGAGATGATGTTTATAGTGTTTATAATCTACTGCTGTGTGAAAGCTGGAACAATGGAAACAGTTAAATTAAATTATCAAATCACAAAGACTGAAATCGAAATAGAAAGAAGAAAGGGTGATACTATACTCATCTTCCTGTTGGTGCAGACCACTTGCTCGTGACTGTTCGTTCGCCATGAAACTGGAAAGTAAAATAAATAAAAAAAGAAAAAAAGAGAGGTTCCACCGGGGAAAGCTCGTGTCTGGGCAGCGAGGTGATGAACTCCCGAAAGGAGGGGCACTATATAAAAACAAGCTGTGCTGCGAACATCTCCTAAAAAGCGGTTTCTACTCAGAATAACAGGCGGAGCAGAAAACAGAGGTGTTCTCTCTACCCAACAGGATTCGTAAAGATACCACTAGTTTGTGTTCATAAGACGGCGATGATCGCTCACAAAACTGGCATTCCTACTATCATATCGGAGGACCGTCATATATAATTGCACTACCATTTCGTATTGGAGGACGGTCATATATAATTGCACTACCATACCGTTTCGGAGTTCGTAGACAGTAGGAATAATAAAAGCGGCCTTAAAGCGGCTTGTGAGCACACAATCTAGTCGAACTCTAGTCGTCCTTAGTTGAGTCGAGGCAAGCATGCATTACATAGTAACACGAGCACGTGTCGCCTGCTTAGAGGGTAGCCCCCTTCGGGAGATTCGAAAGCGCACCTCACAGCGGAAGAGCTTCGGAACCAATCGGACCGTACCCAGACTTGCAGCTATTTGTTAACTTGGAAGTGGAGTCAACACCCCGACACTGAGAAAAGAGCTTTCCAAAAGCTCAAAACCAGTTGCATGCAAAGTCGGGGAAACTGGGAGCAGGCTGGGGAGAACACGGGGCCTTGCAGGGAGGCCCATTTTTCTCTTTCGTTCGGTTTACATCTTTCGGGTATTGTTCTCCTTCCAGCCTGCCCCCATCACGCCTTTTTGCTCGCCACATGCAAGCGTATAAAAAGACGACCAGATGACGGACGCAACAAACTAATGCCGACATTTTCTGGATTTTTTTTTTTTTTTTTTTTTGCCAGAGCCCATTTAGCCGTGTAGCTGTTAAACTACAACGTTACACCCCCCTACCACGGTGAGGATAGGGTTGGACTTTAGGGGGGAAAATACACATCCAGTATTTTATCCAATAAAAGAACGGTTTATAAACTGCACAATTGTCACGGTAATTCTACAGTTTATGGACCGCCCTTAAATAATATTATATGTATGCTTTCATCTAACAAATTTAAAAAAAAGACGTTAATTTAGATTAAAATTTTAATATTTTTTTCCCAGAACAGCACGGTTTATAAACTGCACAATTGTCACGGTAATTCTATAGTTTATTGACCGCCCTTAAATAATATTATATGTATGCTTTCACCTAACAAATTTAAAAAAAAGACGTTAATTTAGATTTAAATTTAAAATATATTTTCCAGCAAAAGCACGGTTTATAAACTGCACAATTGTCACGGTAATTCTATAGTTTATTGACCACCCTTAAATAATATTATATGTATGCTTTCACCTAACAAATTAAAAAAAAAGACGTTAATTTAGATTTAAATTTAAAATATATTTTCCAGCAAAAGCACGGTTTATAAACTGCACAATTGTCACGGTAATTCTATAGTTTATCGACCGCCCTTAAATAATATTATATGTATGCTTTCACCTAACAAATTTAAAAAAAAAAAACGTTAATTTAGATTTAAATTTAAAATATATTTTCCAGCAAAAGCACGGTTTATAAACTGCACAATTGTCACGGTAATTCTATAGTTTATCGACCACCCTTAAATAATATTATACGTATGCTTTCACCTAACAAATTTAAAAAAAAGACGTTAATTTAGATTTAAATTTTAATATTTTTTTCCCAGAACAGTACGGTTTATAAACTGCACAATTGTCACGGTAATTCTATAGTTTATTGACCACCCTTAAATAATATTATACGTATGCTTTCACCTAACAAATTTAAAAAAAAGACGTTAATTTAGATTTAAATTTTAATATTTTTTTCCCAGAACAGCACGGTTTATAAACTGCACAATTGTCACGGTAATTCTATAGTTTATCGACCGCCCTTAAATAATATTATATGTATGCTTTCACCTAACAAATTAACAAAAACAGACGTTAATTTAGATTTAAATTTAAAATATATTTTCCAGCAAAAGCACGGTTTATAAACTGCACAATTGTCACGGTAATTCTATAGTTTATCGACCACCCTTAAATAATATTATATGTATGCTTTCACCTAACAAATTAAAAAAAAAGACGTTAATTTAGATTTAAACTTTAATATTTTTTTCCCAGAACAGCACGGTTTATAAACTGCACAATTGTCACGGTAATTCTATAGTTTATCGACCGCCCTTAAATAATATTATATGTATGCTTTCACCTAACAAATTAACAAAAACAGACGTTAATTTAGATTTAAATTTTAATATTTTTTCCCAGAACAGCAGAACAGCACGGTTTATAAACTGCACAATTGTCACGGTAATTCTATAGTTTATTGACCGCCCTTAAATAATATTATATGTATACTTTCACCTAACAAATTTTACAAAAAGACGTTAATTTAGATTTAAATTTTAATATTTTTTTCCAAGAACAGCACGGTTTATAAACTGCACAATTGTCACGGTAATTCTATAGTTTATTGACCTCCCTTAAATAATATTATATGTATACTTTCACCTAACAAATTAAAAAAACGGTAATATTTGTTGGCTGGCTTTCTAACAGTATAATAAAATATAAAAAGACGTTAAACGTTAAAATCGTGTAAACTACACAAGTGTCGAAATTTGAAAAGAAATTCGACGTGTTTATGAACTGTGCTCATACTAACAACGTTCATTTGAACACTTGTGCAGTTTACACAACTGAAATAAATGCGTCATCTACTTTGAAACGAAAGGACATACCTTTTTTTTTGACATCAGAGAAGTAGACAGAGGAGCGGCAGGGCGGCGGCTTAGCTGGGTCGACTGGCTGGTCATCTATTCTTCCGGAACTCATCTCGCTGCCAGGGTCCAAACTGAATTTACAGCCCGTTTTAGGCCTCTTTTTATATTTCACCATCGCCGTGAAAACCGTTAACTTTTTCCGGGAAAAATCGAACAGTTCGAGTCGATGATGCAACCTTTTTACCTTTTATGGAGTTTGTGTTACCTAGCTGCCTTTTCATTGGTTGATTTAAACTTGTTTAGTTGAAGAGTGAATGTGGCGTGATATGCGCGCACGCACGCACGCACACACAGAGTAATACTTTGTGTTTGTGTGTGTTGGTGCCTTTATGCGAGTGTGTGTGTGTGTGTGTGTGTGTGTGTATGTGTTTATGTGTTTATGTGAGTGTGTGTGCTGAGTTAAATTTGTATGTTTGTGTTAATGCAAGTGTGTGTGTATGTGGGTGTGTGCGTCGTTGGCGTTGAAGCATGTTGGAGGGGAGCGTAGACACATTCTCTGTCTCTTTCGGTCTCTCCCCCCTTTTCCCTCTCTCTCTGTCTATATATAAGGACACGGAGAAGCGCGCGTGCGCGAGAGCGAGCGAGCGAGAGAGAGAGAGAGATAGAGAGAGAGAGAGAGAGAGAGAGAGAAAGAGAGAGAGAGAGAAACCGAAACTTTGAAAAGTTATAAAAAAATTAAAAAATAATTATATATATATATATATATATATATATATATATAATTATTTTTTAATTCAATAAAATAAAAAACTTTTAAATTATAAATCACATTACTTAATATATATATATATATATATATATATAGATATAGATATAGATATATATATATATATATATCATTAGCAGAAATTTATTTTTTATTTTACAAGCTGCCCCAGCGTAGTATTATCTCCAATCTCTCCATGTTAAGAACGGCTTTCTTGGAAGTGTTTTTTTTTTCAGAAAGCCGTTTTTATCATGGAGAGATTGGAGATAATACTACGCTGGGGCAGCTTGTAAAATAAAAAATATCAAAGAAAACTTCTTCGATATTTTTGGGTAAAAATTTCAAGTTAAATTCAATTTTATCCTATCTTATTAAATTATTGGCTGAAAGTACAGAATAGTTAACATGCTGAAAGTACAGAATAGTTAACATGCCCCTCTCTACATTAAGAATGGCTTTCTTAACTTTTAAGGTAATGATTTCTTAAAAAATTACAATTTAATAACGAAAAAAAAAAATTTGTTTTTACGACCTACCCCAGCGTAGCATAAACACCCCAACCGAAAAGTCTTAGTAAAGAGAGAGGCAGGTAGGTATTTATTTTTTATTTATCTTATTTTTATTTATTTTTATTTAACATTTGATGTGTTTTTTTATTAAATTGTTAGGTTAAAGTACGGAATAGTTACAAAACGCCCTCCTCTCCCCATTTTAAGAACGACTTCCGGAATACCCCCTCCAATCTCTCCATGTTAAGAACGGCTTTCTTGGGAGTGTTTTTTTTTTTTTTTTTCAGAAAGCCGTTTTTATCATGGAGAGATTGGAGAAAATACTACGCTGGGGCAGCTTGTAAAATAAAAAATATCAAAGAAAACTTCTTCGATATTTGTTACCATGTTAAGAACGGCTTTCTTGGGAGTGTTTTTTTTTTTTTTTTTTTCAGAAAGCCGTTTTTATCATGGAGAGATTGGAGATAATACTACGCTGGGGCAGCTTGTAAAATAAAAAATATCAAAGAAAACTTCTTCGATATTTGTTAAATTCAATTTTATCCTATCTTTTGCTTATTAAATTATTGGCTGGAAGTACAGAATAGTTAACATGCCCCTCTCTACATTAAGAATGGCTTTCTTAACTTTTAAGGTAATGATTTCTTAAAAAATTACAATTTAATAACGAAAAAAAACGGTTATTTTTACGCCCTACCCCAGACCCCAACCCGAAAAGTCTTAGTAAAGAGAGAGGCAGGTAGAGGGGTGGGTGAAGGGCAGGAGAATTGGCACGTGTCAAACGAAGTTGAAATAAATCCATTTCGTTAACAAACTTTCAAATTCGATTGACACTTATGACACCCACCCCTGCCACCTCATGCCAGCTTTTAACGGAAAGTTGATTTGTGTTGGTGTTGGTGTGTTTGAGTATTTGTGTGTACGTGTGTGTTCGTGTATGTGTGTGTTTATGCGAGTGTGTGTGTGTGTTTATCCAAGTGCGTATGTATGTGTGTGTTTTCTGTATGTGTGTTTTTATGCGAGTGTGTTAGAGTGTGTGCTTCTGTCTCTGTTTATGCTCCTGCCCCTCTTTGATGTGGAAGCACATATTCTCTCTCTCTCTCTCTCTCTCTCTCTCTCTCTCTCTCTCTCTCTCTCCATATATATATATATATAAGTATATATATATACACATACTTAGTGACAGGGGCACGGAGAAGCTAAAGAGAGAGAGAGAGAGAGAGAGAGGGGGGGAGGTTTAGTCATCTTACATAAACCATTCTCGGCTGGATTTAAATTTACAAAATATACGCTGAAACGGAAAATTAAGTTCGTGTTTTTATATAGATTTGAAATTAAGTTCGTGTTTTTATATAGATTTGAAATTTAAGAAACAGTAATTTACTATTAATAAAAAATAATCCTAATAATTTTTTTTTCTATATTTATATTTCGATTGATTTATGAGTCGACACTCACGGGTTAAATCAAGTCTAGGATGCGAGTTAATGCGACGAATAAATCGACAGTTGATGTTGAATTTTATGAGAAAATCACGATCATGTCATAGTCAATTCGAAAGCGATTTTGAAGCCTTTAAACTGTCATTAATTTATTTCTGGCTTGATGGGCCATCTTTTTTACTTTACATTTCAAAATACACGCATTAATATCTCGAAAACGATTTGTCTGTCTGTCTGTGCTAATTTTCCTTGCGATATTCGTTTTCAGCATATCTGAACAAACTGCTCAACGATAAAAACCGACTTCTTCATTTGTGTTTGCTTCTCATTTTCGCTTTTTCTCTGATAAGTGTTTCGCTAATGTGAAAAAGAAAACATGTTCGAACGTTTGCTGACATTTATTGGATGTGTTCCTACCAGTATTTTGCTTAATTTTCGAGTTTGGAGCGATTATCGAGTCTCACAAGATGTCTGTAAAATGTCAGACACTTCTTTATTGTTCTAACTTAAAACCGTGCGCTACTTTTGTGTTGAATAAACGTTTTAAAATAAGTTAAAACAACAAAAATGTGATCTAGGTAGGTAGCAGAGTAACTTATCTTGCCTTTGGTAACATTCATTTTCTTATATATTTATTTATTCACTACTTTTTCGTTTTGTTCTCTTGAATGCGAAATATTCGCCATGAAATTTCCACGGGTCACGATTATTTCGTTTTATTAATCTTAAGTTTAATAGAATAAAAAGTTCAGACACAACTTTGTCGAGCGATTTATAATCGATTTCATTTAACTTCTGTTTGACCCCGGCACGTACGATCCTTTCTCTCCTTCCCCCACTCTCTCTCTCTCTTCTTTAGCTTGGTGACAAGCGATATGCTTATGTGTGCGTGCGTGCGTGCGTGCGTGTGTGTGTATGTGTGTACATGCGTGCGTATGTGTGTTGTCGTATTCACCAAAATTTAAAAAAATAAAAACTTTTTTCCCCGACCGGCCGGATTAGGGTTGTGAGGTGTGGTTAGAGTTCATGAAAATAAATGTTAGCAATAAAAGCTTTTTAAAACCAAGTTAGAAAAAAGAAAACAATTTACTTCCCCACGGAGCCCCCGATTCTTCTTCTTTTTTTAGGCGATGTAATAAACCATATTTTTGAGCAGGGTTGCCTCCTCTCTTTATTTTGGTTTGTATATTTTTCATGTTGCAAAAATGCTCCCGGGAGATCTTTTTAGGATTCTAAAGGTTTGCTTTTTTTTACACTTTTTATTATCTTCGAAAAATGTAAAAAAAATGTAAGCAGGCAGTTTACGATTTGAAATGCATCGTTAAAATGATATTTTTCGCTAGTTCTTGCAACTTTATATTTTTATTACGTCGTCTTCAAGTCCAATGTAAACAAGTTCTTGATAAGCCGCCCCTTATAAATAATCCAATTTACCAAATGTACACTTCTAACGATTACTATGATATTGTCCATTGACTACTGTATGTACACACTTTAACCCTTATCCTCGAGTGGCCTCTGGGGCTTGATAAGTAGTGATTCCTTTATAAAATAAAAAATATTTCAATACTTTGATGGTGAGTCTATAGTCAGTCTGTGCTGATTTTCCTTGCGATATTCGTTTTCAGCATACCTGAACAAACTGAACGGTTCGAGTTTTCCAGGTACGATTTTTCCAGAGACGAGTTTTCCCGGGACAAGTTTTCCGGGCACTGGTATAAGTGCTATGGGTTCATGAGAGCACATCCCATTAAAGTACTTGTAAACAGGGATGCAACACTGAGGCGATGGGACAGACGTTGGAGATTGACCTATAGCACGCACGGGGCCTATTAGATTAGATACTAGCAGTATCAGAATTTTTGTAGGAATTTTTGACACCCCTAACACGAAACTGCGAATACAATATAAAAATCTCGTAATTTCTCTGTTAAAAGTGGGTTATTTATTTTCTTTATGGATTATACTTCCAAAATAAACTATTACAGTTGTTTTAAAAGTAATAAAAATATTTTTATTTTTTTTTTAAAACAGTAATGAATTTTCCGAACTCAATATTTTTCAATTTTTAAACTCAATATTTTTAAATTTTTAAATTTTAAAAATCTATCAAAATTTTTCTATTGATTCTATTTTTACGATATTTTCAGGGTCAATGTGAAATTTTATGTTCTTTCCAATAAACCGAATATAATATTTTAGACAAACGTTTTTTTTAAATTCACGCCCCCCCATTTTCACGCCCCCCCATTTTCACGCCCCCCCCCATTTTGAAATGTCTATTAAAAAGTAAATAATTAATTTATGTTTAATAGGTTTATATATCACAAATTGAAGAGAAAAGGTCAATAAATAATATATTCAAATTTAAAACAAAAAAAAAAATCAGTTTTTTAGAAATTTACCTGTAAAGTCCGAAGTTTAAAACCTTATTTTATAAGAACACATTTTTTCTTTTTGTCTTTTTTTTTTTTTTTTAATGAAACCTTGGTCCTTGCTCCTTTAATTGAAAAAAAAATTAGGGCTTGAATTACATTTTTCGAGGAGTTATAAGCTTAGAAAGATAGGGGGTCGAATAATTTACGCCTCTCATTTTGAAATGTCTATTAAAAAGTAAATAATTAATTTATGTTTAATAGGTTTATATATCACAAATTGAAGAGAAAAGGTCAATAAATAATATATTCAAATTTAAAACAAAAAAAAAAATCAGTTTTTTAGAAATTTACCTGTAAAGTCCGAAGTTTAAAACCTTTTTAAAAAAAAAAAAACACATTGTTTTGTTTTGTTTTTTTTTTAAATAAAACCTTGGTCCTTACTCCTTTAATTGAAAAAAAAAATTAGGGCTTGAATTACATTTTTCGAGGAGTTATAAGCTTGGAAAGATGGGGTGGAATTATTCACTATTTTCACGAAATTTCTGACACTGCTAATTAGATACTCTTTTTTTTGTTGTTTTTGTGCTCAACGATAAAAACCGACTTCTTCATTTGTGTTTGCTTCTCATTTTCGCTTTTTCTCTGATAAGTGTTTCGCTAATGTGAAAAAGAAAACATGTTCGAACGTTTGCTGACATTTATTGGATGTGTTCCTACCAGTATTTTGCTTAATTTTCGAGTTTGGAGCGATTATCGAGTCTCACAAGATGTCTGTAAAATGTCAGACACTTCTTTATTGTTCTAACTTAAAACCGTGCGCTACTTTTGTTTGTGTTGAATAAACGTTTTAAAATAAGTTAAAACAACAAAAATGTGATCTAGGTAGGTAGCAGAGTAACTTATCTTGCCTTTGGTAACATTCATTTTCTTATATATTTATTTATTCACTACTTTTTCGTTTTGTTCTCTTGAATGCGAAATATTCGCCATGAAATTTCCACGGGCCACGATTATTTCGTTTTATTAATCTTAAGTTTCATAGAATAAAAAGTTCAGACACAACTTTGTCGAGCGATTTATAATCGATTTCATTTAACTTCTGTTTGACCCCGGCACGTACGATCCTTTCTCTCCTTCCCCCACTCTCTCTCTCTCTTCTTTAGCTTGGTGACAAGCGATATGCTTATGTGTGCGTGCGTGCGTGCGTGTGTGTGTATGTGTGTACATGCGTGCGTATGTGTGTTGTCGTATTCACCAAAATTTAAAAAAATAAAAACTTTTTTCCCCGACCGGCCGGATGAGGTTTTTGAGGTGTGGTTAGAGTTCATGAAAATAAATGTTAGCAATAAAAACTTTTTAAAACCAAGTTAGAAAAAAGAAAACAATTTACTTCCCCACGGAGCCCCCGATTCTTCTTCTTTTTTTAGGCGATGTAATAAACCATATTTTTGAGCAGGGTTGCCTCCTCTCTTTATTTTGGTTTGTATATTTTTCATGTTGCAAAAATGCTCCCGGGAGATCTTTTTAGGATTCTAAAGGTTTGCTTTTTTTACACTTTTTATTATCTTCGAAAAATGTAAAAAAAAATGTAAACAGGCAGTTTACGATTTGAAATGCATCGTTAAAATGATACTTTTCGCTAGTTCTTTCAACTTTATATTTTTATTTCATCGTCTTCAAGTCCAATGTAAACAAGTTCTTTATGAGCCGTTCCTCTTAAATAATCCAATTTACCAAATTTACACTTCTAACGATTACTATGATATTGTCCATTGACTACTGTATGTACACACTTTAACCCTTATCCTCGAGTGGCCTCTGGGGCTTGATAAGTAGTGATTCCTTTATAAAATAAAAAATATTTCAATACTTTGATGGTGAGTCTATAGTCAGTCTGTGCTGATTTTCCTTGCGATATTCGTTTTCAGCATACCTGAACAAACTGAGGGTTGGCCCCTTTCATATGCCGCCTGTTAAAACTGTTCACACATGGTCGCCAGTGATTTACATTTCAAAATACACGCATTGATAAAACAAGCTCCAAAACTAGTAGTCGGTCATTCTCTGCTAATTTTCCTTGCGATATTCGTTTTCAGCATACCTGAACAACTTGATGGTTGGCCCCTTTCATATGCCGCCTGGTCAAACATGTTCGCCAGTGATTTACATTTTAAAATACACGCATTACTATCTCGAAAACTATTGGTCTGTCTGTGCTAATTTTCCTTGCGATATTCGTTTTCAGCATACCTGAACAAACTGAGAGTTGGCCCCTTTCATATGCTGCCTGTTCAAACATGGTCGCCGTGATTTACATTTCAAAATACACGCATTAATAAAACTAGCTCCCAAACTATTTGTCTGTGCTAATTTTCCTTGCGATATTCGTTTTCAGCATACCTAAACAAACTGATGGTTGCCCCCGTTCATATGTCGCCTGTTCAAACATGGTCGCCAGTGATTTACATTTCAAAATACACGCATTAATAAAACTAGCTCCAAAACTATTTGTCTCTGCTAATTTTCCTTGCGATATTCGTTTTCAGCATACCTGAACAAACTGAGGGTTTGCCCCTTTCATATGCCGCCTGTTCAAACATGGTCGCCAGTGATTTACATTTCAAAATACACGCATTAGTATCTGGAAAACTATTTGTCTGTGCTAATTTTCCTTGCGATATTCGTTTTCAGCATACCCGAACGATTTTAAAATGGACAGTCTGAATGTCAACGAAGCACACACACACACACACACACACAAAAGACACACAAAAAGACACACACACACACGTAAACTCAGTGAAAGTGTCTACTGTCGATAAGCTAGTTGTAAATTAGATTACTGACTCTTATGAGTTTTAGTCTAACCACCCTTTACAACTGTGATACAGTAGAACAGTCCGTCTCTGGACAATTAGCAGTGTATCGCATAACTCAATGACAGTGTCGAATGTTGACTAGCTAGCTTTTCCTGATCTACATTAATGATCTTCCAAATCATATCCTTACATCATTTGTAGACATTTATGCTGACGACACTACCATTTATGGTACCACATCTAAGACAGTAAACGAGCAAGTTCTCTCCAATTCTCTCTCCTCTGATCTTGAGCACGTAGTACAATGGGGAAAGGAGTGGCTGGTTACTTTTAATGCATCTAAAACCAAGCTTCTCTCTTTACATCATCAACATTCTAATCCACATTTGTCATCAATTGAAATGAATGGCTCTCGTCTTCAGGAGGCCTTAAGTTTTGACAAGCTTCTGGGCTTGACCATTACTCCTGATCTTAAATGGAACACGTATATCAAATCTGTTGCCAAGGCCGCTGGAAAAATGGTGGGATCTTTCTATCGATCCAGTAGATATCTCACTGCTGATGCTATTCTCTATCTATATAAGAGCCAGGTACGTCCAAGGATGGAATACTGTTGCCACATCTGGGCAGGAGCTGCTAGAAAGAACTTGTCCTGCCTTGATAGAGTTCAAAATAGACTTCGTAGCCTCGTAGGAGATGTCCTTTTCTCCTCCTTGCAACCTCTATCTCACAGAAGAGACGTTGCGAGTTTGTCTCTGATGTATCGTTATTTTCATGGAAAGTGTTCAACTGAGCTTCAATCTATGGTCCCCCCTCGCCAAACTTTCACAAGAAACACTCGTCTAGCTGTAAACACTATCAATAATTTCCCCCACTCTTTATCTGTGCCTAAACCTAAACGTAGATTCCATGAACAAAGCTTCTTTCTTAGAACTGCACGCCTGTGGAATTGTCTTCCGTTTTCCTGCTTTCCGGCTGACTACAATATGGTTTTGTTCAAGTCTAAAGTAAATAAGTTCTTGATGAGCCGTTCCATATAAGTTATTAAATTTACCAAATTTTCATTACTAATGATTACTATATTGACCAACTTCTACTGTACACTCTTTAACCCTTATCCTTGAGTGGCCTCTGGGCCTTGATAATGTGGTGATGCCTTTGTAAAAAAAAAAAAAAAAAAAAAAAAAAAAAAAGTTGTTAGTTAGGTTACTGGCTCTGATGAGTTACACTCTAACCACCCTTAATAACTGTGATACAGCGGAAGAGTCCGTTTTTGGACAAGTGGCGGTGATCGCATAACTCATTGAAAGTGCCGAATGTCTATTAGCTAGTTGAAACTTAGATTACTGGCTTTGATGAGTTTAAGTCTAACCACACTTAATAACTTTGATACAGCGGAACAGTCCGTCTGTTTCGCATAACTCATTGACAGTGTGAGTGTCGATTAGCTAGTTGTAACTTCGTAGCCGAAAAGTCCCTTTAAGAAGAGACTTGAAGATAATAATTATTGTTGTTATTATTGTTATTTTTATCGTCCAGCCATGTACGTGCAGAAATCTATTTCCAACTCAACTGTTTTATAAAACTTACTTCTCCTTCAACGAGACAAGAACGCCGACACTCGACTTCGCACCGATACGCGAATGACGATTCATAGAAATTAAAGCTGTTGATTTTATTGAATGTTACAACTTTGCCCCCACTCCTACACACACAGACACAGCGACGAACGATCTTGGCGACGCTTTCGATTGTAAATATAAGAGCGTTGTCGGCGGCGACAACCGGAAATGGCAAACCCTGTGTCAGTCAGATTTGTTTATTTCACGCCAATTTGAACTGCGAAATAATTCGTTTTAACTAATGAGACCTGTGGAAATTCTAAGGTTAATCCTTCGGAGTTAAGACAGCAAAGCGTAAAAGTTGAAACAAAAAATACAAAACAAATATATAATATGTAAATGTTACCAAAGGCAAGATAAGTTACTCTTCTACCTACCTGAACAAGTGTTTTAAGTTCTGCTGCGATAGTCGTTTTCAGCATACCTGAGCCAAACTGAGGGTTGGCCCCTTTCATACGCCGCCTGTTCAAACTGTTCAAACATGGTCGCCAGTGATTTACATTTCAAAATACACGCATTAATAAAACTAGCTCCAAAACTAGTAGTCTGTCTGTCACTGCTATTTTTCCTTTCGATATTCGTTTTCAGCATACCTGATCAAATTGAGGGTTGGCCCTTTTCATATGCCGCCTGTTCAAACATGGTCGCCAGTGATTTACATTTCAAAATACACGCATTACTAGCTCCCAAACTATTTATCTCTGCTAATTTTCCTTGCGATATTCGTTTTCAGCATACCCGAACGATTTTAAAATGGACAGTCTGAATGTCAACGAAGCAGACACACACACAAAAGACACACAAAAAGACACACACACACACGTAAACTCAGTGAAAGTGTCTACTGTCGATAAGATAGTTGTTAATTAGATTACTGACTCTTATGAGTTTTAGTCTAACCACCCTTTACAACTGTGATACAGTAGAACAGTCCGTCTCTGGACAATTAGCAGTGTATCGCATAACTCAATGACAGTGTCGAATGTTGACTAGCTAGTTGTAAGTTAGGTTACTGGCTCTGATGAGTTACACTCTAACCACCCTTAATAACTGTGATACAGCGGAACAGTCCGTTTTTGGACAAGTGGCGGTGATCGCATAACTCATTGAAAGTGCCGAATGTCTATTACCTAGTTGAAACTTAGATTACTGGCTTTGATGAGTTTCAGTCTAACCACACTTAATAACTGTGATACAGCGGAACAGTCCGTCTGTTTCGCATAACTCATTGACAGTGTCGAGTGTCGATTAGCTAGTTGTAACTTCGTAGCCAGCCGAAAAGCCCCTTTAAGAAGAGACTTGAAGATAATAATTATTGCTTTTATTTGTAATGTTATTCTTATCGTCCAGCCATGCACGTGCAGAAATGCATTTCCAACGCAACTGTGTTAAAAAACTTACTTCCCCTTCAATGAGACAAGAACCCCGACACTCGACTTCGCACCGATACGCGAATGACGATACATAGAAATGAAAGCTGTTGATTTTATGTATTGAATTTTACGACTTTGCCGGCCCTCGTGACAAGATGTTCCGGCAGATACTGCAGGCTATGACGAGCTATGACTAGCAAAGACCAGATGTGGGGGAAACCCCACATGCCTGACCATTAACCAGCTCCCATTTCCCACCTCTCGGGAGCTGGTCCCCTTTTTCCCTTCCCCCTCTCTTCACTCCTCACATTAAAAATTGGCCTTGTGCCTAATTTGCTTGGTGGGGGAGCAAATAAATACCATCTGTTCCGGCAGATACTGCCAGCAAAGACCGTATGTGGGGCCGACCCCACATATAAGACCTTGGTCAATGTAGGGGTAACCCTTCATACCAATTGTCACCATCCTCGAAAACTATTTGTCTCAGCTAATTTTCCTTGCGATATTCGTTTTCAGCATACCTGAATGAGAGTTAGATTCTATAGACCAAGGCAAGTCAACGTGTATATAAAAAAATATTTTCGTTAACAGATACTACACATTGATCGTTTATTTTATTTAATTTGATGTATTTTATATTTATTTATTTTTTATTGATCTTATTTTCATTTAACATTTAATGTTTTGGTGTTGTATTACTGTACACATAGATTCGAAAAAGTTGTAATAAAAACAAATATATAACAAATAAATGTTATCAAAGGCAAGATAAGTTACTTTTCTACCCAACTGGATATATTTTTCGTGTTTTTATTCAATATAACATGTTTATTCAGCCGTAAGTTTGGGAAAAGGTGTTATAAATAAAAACCCAGATAAAATACTGTACAAACTCGATCAATATATGTTACCGTGACATAGGTGGACATATATTCGGCGGGTTTTTAGTAGTATTGTGTATAGTTTTTTATTTATAACACCTTTTCCCAAACTTACCGTGTTAAAGAGAGAATCAGACGCCATTTTGAATGTTCCAATACATCGGTAAACACTATGTTTTTCGAGCTGAATAAACATGTTACCTTGAATAAAAACACAAAAATTATATCCAGTTTGGTAGAAAAGTAACTTATCTTGCCTTTTGATAACATTTATTTGTTATATATTTGTTTTTTGACAACTTTTTCGAATCTATGTGTACAGTAATACAAACCCGATGTTTTTTTTTATTAAATAGTTAGGTGACTGTACGGAATAGTTACAAAACGCCTTCCTCTCCCCATTTTAAGAACGACTTTCGGAATTGGGGGGAGCCCAATCTCTCCATGGTAAGAACGGCTTTCCAGATTGTGAGGTGTTTTTTTTTCAGAAAGCCGTTCTTATCATGGAGAGATTGAAAGTGTTAATACAAGTTAAATTGAATTTTTATCAGATCTTCTGCTTATTAAATTATTGGACAGAATAGTTAACATGATCCTCTCTACATTAAGAATGGCTTTCTGAACTTTTAAGGTAACGATTTCTTAAAAAAAATACAATTTAATAACAAACAAAAAAAACAGTTATTTTTACGATCCGAAAGAGGGAGGCGGTGGGAGGGGGAGGAATTGGCGCGTTGAAATAAAATTCGTTAAATTTCAAATTCGCTTCATACCCCCACCCTTCGCCACGTCATGACAGAAACAAAACTTTGACGACATTTCATTTAATTTCCGTTTGACCCGGGCAAGAGTGCAAACACGTGCGGAGTGTGTGGGTGTGTGGGTGGAAGTTTTATTGTTTTATTACTTTCATAATTTCATTATTTTCCGTCTTTCTCTCCCCCCTCTCTCTCTTTCTGACTCTCTCTCTCTCTCTCTCTCCCCCTCTCTCTCTCTCTCTCTCTCTCTATCCCCCCCCTCTCTCTCTCTCTCTCTCTCTCTCTCTCTCGTGCTGCTCACATGAAATAAACGCGGGAAGAAATATCGTGAAATGGCAAATTCCGCCATTTCACGAAACGTCGTGGTTAGAGACACATGTATTTTTACTGGGAGTTTTCACTAGAAGAAAAGTAAGTAATTTTTGGTATAATTTGTGATTTTATTTCAGCATTTCTTTTATGTAAAATAATAATCTTGTTTTTTTTTTAATGTTTAAAGTGAATAATAAAAAAAAAATGATATTTTATTTAAGTTATTATAATTACCTCGTGTTATTAAACGAAAAAAAAAATGAACAGACACTACACATTTCGTTCTTTATATATAATTTTCAGTATAATTTATATCTATGTGTACAGTAATACAAACCCTATATTTGTTAATGAATATCACTTAAATAAACCACTCTACAGATGGATGTGATATTTGGAATATGCTGTAACATTGATAAAGACGAACTAAGGAACAGTTACGTCATAGACACAAAATATACGTATGATTATAATAGGAAAAAAACAAAAACCTGCAAAAGTATATGCAGTTATGCTACCGTGCCGAAATAAAAACGGTATTATTTAGAAATCTATTCTTTGTATTCTAACATTGTAATCAAGTTGTCGTGAAACTTGAATTTCAAATGAAAAAACGAAAAAAACAAAACAAAAAAGGAAATACAAAAACACGGTAACATAAATGCATAATTACTAATTATGTCTTTCTGGCTAAACGTAGTAACCGTTTCTTTTTTCTGTATTTGTATAAAAATTAGTACATGTTTTTTATTAGATATTGAAATCCATGTTATTAGGTTGAAATGGGCGCTTCTACACTATTGGGACGAGATTTCAGAATTGTAGGAATGCGAGTTAATGCGACAGTTGATGTTGAATTCGAAAGTGATTTTGGAGCCTTTAAACTGTCATTAATAATAATAAAACAGATACTACACTTTGAATTATTTGCTAATAATTAAAAAAAATATTTTCGTTAACAGATATGACACATTGATCGTTGTTTTTATTTGATTTGATGTTTTTTTATTTTTATTTATTTTTTTATTGATCTTATTTTTATTTAACATTTGATGGTTGTTATTAAATTGTTAGATGCTTGTACGGAATGGTTACAAAACGCCCTCCTCCTCTCTCCATTTTAAGAACGACTTTCGGAATGGCCGTATCCCAATCTCTCCATGTTAAGAACGGCTTTCTAACGCCGACACTTGACTTCGCACCGATACGCGAATGACGATTCATAGAAATTAAACCTGTTGATTTTATGTATTGAATTTTACACGACTTTCTCGGCCCTCGTGACAAGATCAAAGTGTAGTATCTGTTCTCTCAGTTACGAAACTGTCCGCCACCGGGCTTTCTGGATAGGTTAAGGTGTTTTCATACTAATCTTCGTTAGCAAGGACCGACTCCACATTTGTGGGAGCTTGGACCCGGAAACCGATCCCCTTTTTTGGGAGACTGGAATCTCGGGACCAACACCACTAGCTGGTAGTTGAGACCTGCTTTTGTTGTTTTTTTGCATGCGTTTTTTCTTCGTTCCGGTCTCTTCCCTCTAGAGACAGGGGATGGTCTAATTTCTCCACACTTAATTGCCTGAGCAGCACTGACCTGCCAGGCCCAAACTTTGTCTATCTTCGCTGCTCTCCCAGTGGATCGAGCAGACAGGGCTCTCTTTCTCGCTTCCGTTGGGGTAAGTTAGTGGGTAGTTGGGAGCTTGGACCCGGAAACCGATCCCCTTTTTTGGGAGACTGGAATCTCGGGACCAACACCACTAGCTGGTAATTGAGACCTGCTTTTGCTGGTTTTTTGCATGCGTTTTTTCTTCGTTCCGGTCTCTTCCCTCTAGAGACAGGGGATGGTCTAATTTCTCCACACTTAATTGCCTGAGCAGCACTGACCTGCCAGGCCCAAACTTTATCTATCTTCGCTGCTCTCCCAGTGGATCGAGCAGACAGGGCTCTCTTTCTCGCTTCCGTTGGGGTAAGTTAGTGGGTAGGGTGACGTGGGGTAGGGCGGGTGCTTCGTTTCTGCTCCCCTCTGTGGGCAGGGATTCCTATCCCCTCTCTCTCTTAATTGCGACGCGGCACTCTGGCCCGCTAGCACCCACTGCGTCTTTCTTCTCTGCTCTCCCCCCCTCGCGGGGGGATCTGAGCTGCTAACCCGACATCCCCGTGAGGGGAAGTCAAAAACTCTAATTTCTTCAAAGTCCGCTCCTCCCCCTCCATTCCCCTGGGTTTTCTTTTCCCCCACTACACTTTGGTCTGCGTCAGCGGCCAGTGCAACCGCCACGATGCCAGGCAGGAGGGGTACGTTACCCCAAATGCGCAAGATTTATTAATAAATAATAAACTAGACAAAATACTTTGAGAAATTCGCTCAATATATGTTAACGTGACATAACTTGACATATATTCG
This sequence comes from Euprymna scolopes, assembly GCF_053919585.1. NCBI lineage: Eukaryota > Metazoa > Mollusca > Cephalopoda > Sepiida > Sepiolidae > Euprymna > Euprymna scolopes. Next base: position 86,790,508 of record NC_136527.1, on the reverse strand, counting down.
GTGGTTTTTTAATAGTATTTTGTCTAGTTTATTATTTATAACACCTTTTCCCGAACTTACCGTGTTAAAGAGACAGTCGGTCGCCATTTAGAATTTTCCAATACATCGGTAAACACTGTATGCTTTTCGAGCGCTGAATAAACATGTTAAACTGAATCAAAACACGAAAATTATATCCAGTTTGGTAGAAAAGTAATTTATCTTGCCTTTGATAACATTTATTTGTTATATATTTGTTTATTGACAGCTTTTTCGAATCTATGTGTACAGTAATACAAACCCTATAATTATTTCATGTCATTAAACGAAAAAAAAAAGAACAGATACTACACGTTTCCTTTTTTTACAGATATCATTGTCAAATAAAATGTATATTTATTTATAATTTGTTGTATTTTTAATCGTTTGCTGCAAACTTTAAATCGAGTATTAATCTTCTGTTTGAGAATATGTGTTAAATTATCGATGGTTTTATATTGTATTTTTTTATTTATTTATAATTTTATTTCAGCATTTATTTAATATAGAATAACCACGTCGCTTATTTAATCATAAATAAAAAAAATAAAAATAAAAAAATTATTCTATAAAAAGCATTTTCATTCCAAAATACTGAAATCGCCATTAAATAACCTGGAAAAGGGTTGATATGGCGTATAAGCAAAAGGCAGACTAAGAAATCAAGGGCAGATAATCGGAAATCTTGATTGTCTCCCTTGACGAACTTGTCTCCACGGAATTTCACGAGTGTTGTGGTCGGCGTTACGGAAATTACCGACCGTTTACTGATTTTATTTGTTTAGTTTTTTGGACCAGTTTTTTTTCACCTTTGTTTGGTTGAGAGATGTTTGAGTACTCGTGCAGTTTATTGACCACCGGTGTGAAATATTAACGTCGTATTTATGTGTGCTTTCCACCTAACAGTCGAATGACGTTAAAATTGATTTACACACTCACTTGTAAAGTCGCCAATAGTAAGATGTCCAAAAATTACGAAAAACGTTTACTCATTTTATTTGTTTAAATAATATTATATGTAGACTTTCACCTAACAAATTAAAAAATTAGAAGACGTTAATTTAGATTTAAATTAAAAATATTTGTCTGTCTGTCTGTCTATCTATCTAGCTGTACTGTATCTCTCCAACTACATCCTCTGTCTGTCTGTCTCTTTAACCTCGCATCGGCTCTCTGCTTGGTTCCTTATTTCAGCCCACCAAACTGGATATAATTTCCGTGTTTTTATTAAATTAAACATGTTTATTCAGCTCGAAAAAACAGTGTTTACCGATATATTGGAAAATTCAAAATGGCGCCCGACTCTCTCTTTAACACGGTAAGTTCGGAAAAAGATGTAATAAATAATAAACCAGACAAAATACTGTTAGAAATTCGCTCAATATATGTTAACGTGACATAACTTGACATATATTGGGTGGTTTTTTAATAGTATTTTGTCTAGTTTATTATTTATAACACCTTTTCCCGAACTTACCGTGTTAAAGAGACAGTCGGTCGCCATTTAGAATTTTCCAATACATCGGTAAACACTGTATGCTTTTCGAGCTGAATAAACATGTTAAATTGAATAAAAACACGAAAATTATATCCAGTTTGGTAGAAAAGTAATTTATCTTGCCTTTGATAACATTTATTTGTTATATATTTGTTTATTGACAACTTTTTCGAATCTATGTGTACAGTAATACAAACCCTATAATTATTTCATGTCATTAAACGAAAAAAAAAAAAAGAACAGATACTACACGTTTCCTTTTTTTACAGATATCATTGTCAAATAAAATGTATATTTATTTATAATTTGTTGTATTTTTAATAGTTTGCTGCAAACTTTAAATCGAGTATTAATCTTCTGTTTGAGAATATGTGTTAAATTATCGATGGTTTTATATTGTATTTTTTTATTTATTTATAATTTTATTTCAGCATTTATTTAATATAGAATAACCACGTCGCTTATTTAATCATAAATAAAAAAATAAAAAAAAATTATTCTATAAAAAGCATTTTCATTCCAAAATACTGAAATCGCCATTAAATAACCTGGAAAAGGGTTGATATGGCGTATAAGCAAAAGCCAGACTAAGAAATCAAGGGCAGATAATCGGAAATCTTGATTGTCTCCCTTGAAGAACTTGTCTCCACGGAATTTCACGAGTGTTGTGGTCGGCGTTACGGAAATTACCGACCGTTTACTCATTTTATTTGTTTAAATAATATTATATGTAGACTTTCACCTAACAAATTAAATAAGAAGACGTTAATTTAGATTTAAATTAAAAATATTTCTCTGTCTGTCTGTCTGTCTATCTATCTAGCTGTACTGTATCTCTCCAACTACATCCTCTGTCTGTCTGTCTCTTTAACCTCGCATCGGCTCTCTGCTTGGTTCCTTATTTCAGCCCACCAAATTAGTTCAGTTTTTTTATATTTTTTTTTATTCATAATTTGATTTCAGTATTTATTTAATATAGAATAACCGGGTGTGTATTAGTACTGGACACATAGATTCGAAACAGTTGTCAAAAAACAAATATATAACAAATAAATGTTATCAAAGGCAAGATAAATTACTTTTTTACCAAACTGTATATAATTTTCGTGTTTTTATTAAATTAAACATGTTTATTCAGCTCGAAAAAACAGTGTTTACCGATATATTGGAAAATTCAAAATGGCGACCGACTCTATCTTTAACACGGTAAGTTCGGAAAAAGATGTAATAAATAATAAACTAGACAAAATACTTTTAGAAATTCGCTCAATATATGTTACCGTGACATAACTTGACATATATTCGGTGGTTTTTTAATAGTATTTGGTCTAGTTTATTATTTATAACACCTTTTCCCGAACTTACCGTGTTAAAGAGAGAATCGGTCGCCATTTCGAATTGATATTTAAAAAAAAAAAAAAAAAAAAGAATCCTAGCTACTGAGTTGTAGTCGACAATCGTAACATATCCCAAAATTACGAAAATGCAATCATTAAAGAATTTCCTAATTTTTTGTTTATTACAACAACATTGCAAGAGTAAGATTAGTAAATGTGGATGTGTATTTTCCCCCCTAAAGTCCAACCCTATCCTCACCGTGGTAGGGGGGTGTAACGTTGTAGTTGAACAACAACTACACGGCTAAATGGGCTCTGGCAAAACAAAATCCAGGAAATGACGTCCGTCATCTGGTCGTCTTTTTATACGCTTGCATGTGGCGAGCAAAGAAGACGTGTTAAGGAAGGAGCAGGCTGAAAGGAGAACATTCCCCGAACAAAAAAAGAAAAATGGGCCTTACCCTATCCCTTTCCCTTATCCTAACCCTAACCCCTCCCGTTTGCTTCCAAGGCCCCATTTGAGCGTGTTCTCCTCCGCAGGCCTGCTTCTCCAAATTTCCCCGACTTTGCAGGTAACTGGTTTGGAGGCTTTCTAAAGCTCTTTTATCAGTGTCGGGGTGTTGAGTCCACACTTCCAGCTCAACAAATACCTGCAGTGCAAGGTGCGCTTCTCCGAATTTCCCCGAAGAGGGAGCGACACGTGCTCGTGTTTCTACTGTGTAATGCATGCGTGCCTCCACTTGACTACGGATGACTAGAGTAATACTAAAATAGTTTGTGTGTGCTCACAAGCTGCTTGAAGGGCGCTGGTAATATTATTCCTACTATCTATCAACTACGAGCTGGGGCGGTAATGCAATGATGGACCTCCGATTAATAATATCCGATACGATAGTAGGAATGGCAGTTTTGTGAGCTTTCATAGGCTCTTCCACATTCACGCACAATCTTGTGGTATCTCTCTAGGAATCCTGTTGGGTAGAGAGAACAAGAAGTCCCTTCCCTCGTTTTGGAAGGTTGTTCGCAGCAACGCTTGTTTTATATGGTGACCTCTTTAGGGAGTTCAACACCTTGTTGTACGGAACCCGATCAAAATCCAGTTAATGATGGCATGAGTTTGTTGCGTCCGTCATCTGGTCGTCTTTTTATACGCTTGCATGTGGCGAGCAGAAAAGACGTGCTCGAGCAGGCTGGAAGGAGAACACTCCCCCGAAAGAGAAAAATGGGCCTCCCTCTCTCCCGTGTGCTTCCATCAAGGCCCAAATTGTGTGTGTTCTCCTTCGCAGACCTGGTCCTCCAACTTTCCTCGACTTTGCAGGTAACTAATCTGGAGCTTTTCTAAAGCTCTTTTCTCAGTGTCGAGGTGTTGAGTCAACTCCCAGCTCAACAAATACCTGCAGCGCAAGGTGCGCTTTTCCGAATTCCCCCGAAGAGGGAGCGACACGTGCTCGTGTTTCTACTATGTAATTCACGCGTGCCTCCACTCGACTACGGACGACTAGAGTAATACTGCTATTAGTTTGCGTGTGCTCACAAGCTGCTTGAAGGGCGCTGGTAATATTATTCCTACTATCTATCAACTACGAGCTGGGGCGGTAATGCAATGATGGACCTCCGATTAATAATATCCGATACGATAGTAGGAATGGCAGTTTTGTGAGCTTTCATAGGCTCTTCCACATTCACGCACAATCTAGTGGTATCTCTCTAGGAATCCTGTTGGGTAGAGAGAACAAAAAGTCCCTTCCCTCGTTTTGGAAGGTTGTTCACAGCAACGCTTGTTTTATATGGTGACCTCTTTAGGTAGTTCAACACCTTGCTCTCCTTGACTCTTCTCATTGTCGAGGTTCTGAGTCCGGTTCCAGGTGTACAAATAGGTGCAAGTCTGGATAGGGAATCTCCCCAAGTGGGTGAGCCTACGCTCTTTCTTATCAGGCGACACGTGCTCGTGTTACTACATAATGCATGCATGGCTCCATTCGACCAGGAACGACTAGAGTAATACTACCATTAGTTTGTGTGTTCTCACAAGCTGCCTGAAGGGCGCTGGTAATATTATTCCTACTATCTATCAACTACGAGCTGGGGCGGTAATGCAATGATGGACCTCCGATTAATAATATCCGATACGATAGTAGGAATGGCAGTTTTGTGAGCTTTCATCACCTCCTCCTCATTCACGCACAATCTTGTGGTATCTCTCTAGGAATCGTGTTGAGTAGAGAGAACACTTCCGTTTTCTGCTCCGCCTTTTATTCCGAGTAGAAACCGCCTTTTTCAGAGGATGTTCGTAGCAATGCATGTTTTATGTAGCGCTCCACTTTGGGGAGATCATCACCTACCTGGCCAGACTGTCCTTTCCTGTACGGTACCTGGTAACTAGTGGATTCCACCCTTTCCCTCCTTTTTCAGTTTGATGGCGACCACGACCAGCCAGAGGTGAGTAAAGCATCAAGCGTTTCTTCTTTTCGGTTTCAGTTTTTGTAATTGACAAGTTTAATTTTCCTCTTTTGTATTACTGCAGCTTCTAGTTAGAATCAGCATAAGTCCTCAGTTAAGTATTTCTTTCGTTGTGTTGCTAGTGATTAAAACGAATGCCTTTCTGCTTATATTTCCTTTAACCAACTTTTGCAAGTCTAACCAAAAATATTCACCCATGCTTGATCATAACCAGAATTATTTTTCTGTTACAGGTATTTTATTTTATTACTACATAATGCATGCATGGCTCCATTCGACCAGGAACGACTAGAGTAATACTACCATTAGTTTGCGTGTGCTCACAAGCTGCTTGAAGGGCGCTGGTAATATTATTCCTACTATCTATCAACTACGAGCTGGGGCGGTAATGCAATGATGGACCTCCGATTAATAATATCCGATACGATAGTAGGAATGGCAGTTTTGTGAGTTTTCATAGGCTCTTCCACATTCACGCACAATCTTGTGGTATCTCTCTAGGAATCGTGTTGAGTAGAGAGAACACTTCCGTTTTCTGCTCCGCCTTTTATTCCGAGTAGAAACCGCCTTTTTCGGAGGATGTTCGTAGCAATGCATGTTTTATGTAGCGCTCCACTTTGGGGAGATCATCACCTACCTGGCCAGACTGTCCTTTCCTGTACGAAACCTGGTAACGAGTGGATTCCACCCTTTCCCTCCTTTTTCAGTTTGATGGCGACCACGACTAGCCAGAGGTGAGTAAAGCATCAAGCGTTTCTTCTTTTCGATTTCAGTTTTTGTAATTGACAAGTTTAATTTTCCTCTTTTCCATTACTGCAGCTTCTAGTTAGAATCGGCACAAGTCCTCAGGTAAGTATTTCTTTCGTTGTGTTGCTAGTGATTAAAACGAATTCCTTTCTGCTTATATTTCCTTTAACCAACTTTTGCAAGTCTAACCAAAAATAATCACCCATGCTTGATCATAGCCAGAATTATTTTTCTCTTACAGGTATTTTATTTTATTACTACATAATGCATGCATGGCTCCATTCGACCAGGAACGACTAGAGTAATACTACAATTAGTGTGCGTGTGCTCACAAGCTGCTTGAAGGGCGCTGGTAATATTATTCCTACTATCTATCAACTACGAGCTGGGGCGGTAATGCAATGATGGACCTCCGATTAATAATATCCGATACGATAGTAGGAATGGCAGTTTTGTGAGCTTTCATAGGCTCTTCCACATTCACGCACAATCTTGTGGTATCTCTCTAGGAATCCTGTTGGGTAGAGAGAACAAGAAGTCCCTTCCCTCGTTTTGGAAGGTTGTTCGCAGCAACGCTTGTTTTATATGGTGCCCTCTTTAGGGAGTTCAACACCTTGTTGTACGGAACCCGATCAAAATCCAGTTAATGACCGCATGAGTTTGTTGCGTCCGTCATCTGGTCGTCTTTTTATATGCTTGCATGTGGCAAGCAGAAAATACGTGCTCGAGCAGGCTGGAAGGAGAACACTCCCCCGAAAGAGAAAAATGGGCCTCCCTCTCTCCCGTGCTTCCATCAAGGCCCAAATTGTGTGTATTCTCCTTCGCAGGCCTGGTCCTCCAACTTTCCTCGACTTTGCAGGTAACTAATCTGGAGCTTTTCTAAAGCTCTTTTCTCAGTGTCGAGGTGTTGAGTCAACTCCCAGCTCAACAAATACCTGCAGCGCAAGGTGCGCTTTTCCGAATTCCCCCGAAGAGGGAGCGACACGTGCTCGTGTTTCTACTATGTAATGCACGCGTGCCTCCACTCGACTACGGACGACTAGAGTAATACTGCTATTAGTTTGCGTGTGCTCACAAGCTGCTTGAAGGGCGCTGGTAATATTATTCCTACTATCTATCAACTACGAGCTGGGGCGGTAATGCAATGATGGACCTCCGATTAATAATATCCGATACGATAGTAGGAATGGCAGTTTTGTGAGCTTTCATAGGCTCTTCCACATTCACGCACAATCTAGTGGTATCTCTCTAGGAATCCTGTTGGGTAGAGAGAACAAAAAGTCCCTTCCCTCGTTTTGGAAGGTTGTTCACAGCAACGCTTGTTTTATATGGTGACCTCTTTAGGTAGTTCAACACCTTGCTCTCCTTGACTCTTCTCATTGTCGAGGTTCTGAGTCCGGTTCCAGGTGTACAAATAGGTGCAAGTCTGGATAGGAAATCTCCCCAAGTGGGTGAGCCTACGCTCTTTCTTATCAGGCGACACGTGCTCGTGTTACTACATAATGCATGCATGGCTCCATTCGACCAGGAACGACTAGAGTAATACTACCATTAGTTTGTGTGTTCTCACAAGCTGCCTGAAGGGCGCTGGTAATATTATTCCTACTATCTATCAACTACGAGCTGGGGCGGTAATGCAATGATGGACCTCCGATTAATAATATCCGATACGATAGTAGGAATGGCAGTTTTGTGAGTTTTCATAGGCTCTTCCACATTCACGCACAATCTCGTGGTATCTCTCTAGGAATCGTGTTGAGTAGAGAGAACACTTCCGTTTTCTGCTCCGCCTTTTATTCCGAGTAGAAACCGCCTTTTTCGGAGGATGTTCGTAGCAATGCATGTTTTATGTAGCGCTCCACTTTGGGGAGATCATCACCTACCTGGCCAGACTGTCCTTTCCTGTACGGTACCTGGTAACGAGTGGATTCCACCCTTTCCCTCCTTTTTCAGTTTGATGGCGACCACGACTAGCCAGAGGTGAGTAAAGCATCAAGCGTTTCTTCTTTTCGATTTCAGTTTTTGTAATTGACAAGTTTAATTTTCCTCTTTTCCATTACTGCAGCTTCTAGTTAGAATCAGCACAATCCTCAGGTAAGTATTTCTTTCGTTGTGTTGCTAGTGATTAAAACGAATTCCTTTCTGCTTATATTTCCTTTAACCAACTTTAGCAAGTCTAACCGAAAATATTCACCCATGCATGATCATAACCAAAATTATTTTTCTGTTACAGGTATTTTATTTTAATAAAAATTAACAAAATAATTAACATACACTCAGTAAAATGCAATGTACTAAAGTAACATAAATAAAACAAAAACAAAATGTAAAAATAATAATGCAAAATACAAGTAGTTATTACAGGTTTCAACAGCAACAGCCATGACCCTGTCATCCCAATATTGGATGCAGTTCCAGAAACTCATAAAGTAAGTATTGATATCTTCTTCTAATTATATTTTTTTAAAAAAAGAAAATTTCACAAAAATTAAAATACTGTGATCTAAAGGAAAATATACTGAAAAAAAAAAAAAATGTAAAACTAATAATGTGAAATACAACTAGTTATTACAGGTTTCAGCAGTAGCCGTTACGCTCTCATCCCGATCTTGGATGCAGTTCCAGAAAGTCATAAAGTAAGTATTGTTATTTCCTAATTATAATTTCCAAAAAAATAATTTCATAAAAATAAAATGCTATGAAATAAAGGAAAATAAATAAAACAAACAAACCAAAAAAAGAAAAAAACAATTAAAAAAAAAAGAAAAAGTTATTCAAGTTTTCAGCACCAGCAGCAGCAACACCCATGACCCCTCTCATCCCCATCTTGGAAGCAGTTCCAGAAATTCCTAAAGTAAGTAATAATATATTTTTTTTTTTATAAGCAACTCCAACTTCCCATCGAATTCATAAAGGTTTCATTTATTGTATCAATGTGTCTTGGTGGTGCTGTAACAACTACCTTGATTTATTTCTAATTTTCTAGTGATTGTTGAGACTTCAGGACTCTAAACCACCTTTTCAGCACTTGTTTTGTACCAGCTGCTGAATTTGCTTTGTTTTAGATGGGTTTCAGTTAATTTCTTAATTTACTTGATTTCTTTTTTGTCTAATGACTTTTGATGATTCCAGCTTCTAATTGGCCCTTTCTTTTCTTGTTCTCCAGTACCGTTGAACATTACTCGCTTTTTTTCGCACCTGATAAATTTTGCTAATTAATTTTTTCTCTTTTTGTTCCAGACTTTATCCTGTCTATTAACTTTTATTCTCTTTCTAGTTCTCTTGCAGCGTTGAACATTACTTGTTTTTGACTTATTTTTACTAGTGAGTGTTGAGACTTGAAGATTCTAAAAGAGCATTTCTTTACAGCACCTGATAAATGGCATCCTATTTACTTGATTTCTTTTTTGTCTAATGACTTTTGATGATTCCAGCTTCTAATTGGCCCTTTCTGTTCTTGTTCTCCAGTACCGTTGAACATTACTCACTTTTTTCGCACCTGATAAATTTTGCTAATTAATTTTTTCTCTTTTTGTTCCAGACTTTATCCTGTCTATTAACTTTTATTCTCTTTCTAGTTCTCTTGCAGCGTTGAACATTACTTGTTTTTTTTACTTATGTTTAGCATACGCACAGATTTGGTAAAGTTAGCCGAAAACAATTATATATAACATTTCTTCAGTTTGAACTCATTTTTGCCGAGAGAGATAGGTTTCCTTGTTCATGTGGATTTGCCTAAAGTAAAGTATGTAAATGCATGAACAATATGCTTTGTAATTATATACAAATATTTACATTACTATTGTTTTTTTTTTTTATTACATTTTTACCTCAAACAAGGCACTTTGCCACTATCAGGGGGAAACATCTACTGGGGTACTGGGGTACTATGTAGGGATTTGGGCAGGGAGGTGTTGGTTCACGTTGCACTTGAACTTATGCATGTCAGTACAGTTGGGGAAGCAGTGACCTGGAATGGAATTCCAAATTCTAGCAGTTCTGGGGAAGAAACTACTGGAGTAGAAAGATCTTTTAAATGTAGGGATCTCTACAGTGTGGGGGGTGGGATTTTGCAGCTTGTCGGGTCTGTCGAGGGTGTTTACGTTGTGGGGGCACAAATGCTTGCAGTTCATCAGAGCATTCACCATTATAATAGTTGTAGAACAGGCAGAGGGATGCAACGTTTCGACGATGGGACAGAGGCTGAAGCTTAGATGCCAGTTTAGGGCCTATCAGATTTGCGACTCTCTTTTGAACCCTGTCAAGGAGCGAGAGACTAGTAGCCGATGCACCAGCCCAAATATGACAGCAATACTCCATACATGGGCGAATAGTGGCCTTGTTAGAGAGGTACAGGATACTTTGGGGTGTTAGAAGTTTTCTAGCACGGTAGAGAGAGCCCACCTTCCTCGCAGCGGCCCTGGCAATGCTCTCGATGTAATTGTTCCAGCTATAATTATCATTTTCATTATGGATCAGTAATATAATTTTACTACTGTTAATATATTCTAATAAATTATAATATATTAAATAACTATAAAAACTAAAACTAATAATTAAAAACAAAAAAATCATGATTAGATACTAAAACATAACTTATAAATTAGCGCTAAATTAAGTTATAACCGATCAAATAATAAACACTAAACCTCGACATAAATGTAAATATCAAAATGTTAAATTGTATAAATACTGAAAGATTAAACACTAATACTAAAATAATACTTTAAAACCAAAAATATACCAGAGAATAAGTGATAAGCTGTTCTAAAAATAAACTTATTACTAGTAAAAATATCTTGCTGATCCATATAAGAAAATGATAATAATAATGGCATATTAAAAATGAGCAATTATTAGAATAACGATTGCGCTCAAATTCGAGTTTGCCCTTTACACGCCTTTGCAGTAATATTTATGCCCCAAAATTGGAAAATGTGGCTGATTACTTGGACCTGAAAGTTCTAAACTAGCATAATTGTCTGGCATCTCAGTACTTTGTACAAAACTAGCATTTTATCCCTGGGAGTTTGGGGGTTTTGTGTTGAGCCAAACAACGAAAAACGCGTGGTAGCAGGGAGGAAGGCTAGAACCCGTTACGTGTTTGCGTGTATGACCACTGGCAGTGACGTAGGTTTAAATTAAAGCTAGAGAAAAGAAAGCACGGCATGACTTACAAATACATCGTGGATTAAAGCAACCCCCTAGCTATTTGTCGCGTGAAGTAATAATTACACTTATATATATTTTTTCCTTTATTTTTAACTTTGACACATTAACCATTATTGATTAAGGGTCATATGAATTTATTACGTTAGATCCATGGCCAAGGAAACTATATCTAACATTTCAGTGGTTTATACTATAAGTTGTACACTTTCACTTTTATAGATATATCCATTTCAAAATTACTCGGACTTGTAACGACATGATTCCATTTCCGTTGGATTAAAACTTGTCTCTTTTTTCTTTTTATTTAGCAACCAGCCGAAACTTCTCCCAGAAGAAGACCACTCCCATCCAAAATTTCTACAAGAACAGGATAGCCGCCGCCACTTCAGGGTCCTGGATATGACCTTAAACTGTATCCGATGGTAAAGCTCCATAAGCGGGCTTGGGGAGTGTGGAGCCACCCTTTAATTACCATTGCTCCCAGGTCCACTCTGACCCGGAGTGGTAGTACCTGTTAGGGTCCCCACTGTGGGTTACATATTTTTCTTCTAATAAACCTTTAAAAACTATAAGTCTATTTTCTGTGTTATCTATTTGTTATACATCATGTGCCCCGAATTAAATTGTGATATTCGTTTTCAGCATATTCAAAAAGATTTAAAAAATCGACATAGAATTACATATCAAATATAAAAAAAAAAGGCTAACCCTGACCCCCAACTCTAATCCATCCTAGAGACAATTTGATCAAAGAGGAGCAGCATGAATATCAGCAATAATGTATGCCAAAAAAAAAAAAAAAAAAATTACTTAATATTGGTTTGAACTATAAAGAACTCTGCACTTGTAGAGTTTTCGTAATTTTTGGATATATTACTATTTTCGACATGACAATTAACTACGTATGGAGGTTGGCTTTGTTTTAATATGCAGGGAGACGACGGTCTCATGACAGTCACCTCGGTCTTGTTCTAATTTGAGCCTGAACACTTGTTATGTTCCAAAGTAAATAAACGCTTTAAAATAAGTTAAAACAAAAAGAACTTCTCAGATATTAATCAAGGCAGATAAATCAAGTCAGAGTTTCCTTTAGGAAACCATATGAAAATATACTCACAAATATATGTATATATATATACATATATATGTGTGTGTGCTTTCTCAAGGGAGATAATAAAAATAAGAGTTATCTACCTTTAAAAAACATGAAAATGTACTAACAAATATATATATATATATATATAGTAATTTATGAAATATATATGGCGATTAAGCTACACTGAATATTCGGCGTTTCATCCACTATAGGATTCGTTAATTTATGAAATATATATGGCAATTAAGCTACACTGAATATTCGGCGTTTCATCCACTATAGGATTCGTCAGGCTAACGAATCCTATAGTGGATGAAACGCCGAATATTCAGTGTAGCTTAATCGCCATATATATTTCATAAATTACTAACGAGCTCTACCAACGTATTGAGCAGTTTTGAAGTAAATACTTAAAGTTTATGCATAAATCTATACTTTCGTATATTAATTTTATGTGAGTAAATGAAGTAGTTATATATATATATATATATATACACAACTTCTTAATTTACTCACCTAAAATTAATATACGAATATTCGTTTTCAGCATTCCTGACCAAATTGAGGGTTGACCCCTTTCATATGCCGCCTGTACAAACATGGTCACCAGTGATTTTCATTACAAAAGTACACGCATTAATAAAACTAGCTATTTGTCTCAGTTAATTTTCCTTGCGATGGGTTGAATAGAAACCGACGTGAAAACAACAAATATATTCTATTAAAAAATTTTTTCTTCAAAATCTTTGGATTCGGCATTAAATAACCCGAAAAGGGTTGATATGCCGTAAAATAAAAACAACCAACAACCAATCCTGCTACCTGTTTTCCAGACTGTACTGATTTTAAAAAAAAATTTTTTTTACAATTCCACCCCAAACAAGACACACTGCCACTTTGATGTAGGGGGCTACAATCAGGGACATAAGCTACAGGGGTACTATGTAGGGAGTTGGGCAGCAAGATGTTGGTTCACGTTACACTTGAACTTCTGCATGTCAGTACAGTTGGGAAAGCAGGAACTCAGAAGGGAATTCCAAAGTCCAGCCGTTCTGGGGAAGAAACTACTGGAGCATGTGGGAGTTGAAAACTCCCAGCCTAGCTCGATTGTCGCCCTTTAACTCAGAGCGACCTAGCTACGTCACTTCCTGTTCCCCATATTTCTTCCTCTTTCGCGCTGGACTTTCAAGATGTGACAAACACCGCTCTGGTGGAGCCATGGGCCACCACCACGTTCCTGACTAGCCAGTCAACCGCAAGTAACAAACTCTTATTCTAACAAACACTTATTCTAACAAACTCTTATTCTTTCTATCATTTCTTCATGTATATTTTTATGCAAATCAATTGCATTTCTTTCACTGATATATAACGGTATGTTTTCGTCTTCATTATGCAACCTTTTGTCTTTTCAATTCCTATGCTATTAAATACATCCACCATTACACACATGGGGACGGGGTCGTCTATCACACAGCAGACCATCCTGTACTCAACAAGTAGAACGCTCTCTATATGCCGAAGTTTAAATGTACCTATTTACTATGCCTCCCCACGGGACAGAGTTAGACACCAGGGTCGTTTTTTAACGTGGAGAAAAGGTACAAAAATAAAAATTGTCTCAGTCGTGAAGGATTTCTCCTCCACCGAAAGAGAACAAGAAATAGAAGTGCAGCATCTGAAGAACAGATACTACACTTTGATCTTGTCCCGAGGGCCAAGAAAATAAATGTAATCACACCCCTTCACTTTTGAGATCCCTAAATACCAGAAAGCTTTCTATCCTAATAGTTTTTTTTTTCCCCTCAAACCGATAGACTTTTGGAATTCTCTTCCTGCTACCTGTTTTCCAGACTGTACTGGTTTTTTTTTTTTTTTCTTTTTTTTATTACCATTCCACCCCAAACAAGGCACATTGCCACTTTGATGTAGGAGGCTACTATCAGGGACATAAGCTACAGGGGTACTATGTGGGGAATTGGGCAGCAAGATGTTGATTCACATTACACTTGAACTTCTGCATGTCAGTACAGTTGGGGAAGCAGGGACCGAGAAAGGAATTCCAAAGTCTTGCTGTCCTGGGGAAGAAACTACTGGAGTAGAAGGCCCTCTTACATCTAGGGATCTCTACTGTGAAGGGGTGGGATTTAGTTGCTTGTCGGGGTTATTTACGTTGAGGGGGCACAAGTGCTTGCAGTTCATCAGAGCATTCACCGTTAAAGTACTTGTAGAACAGGCAGAGGGATGCAACATTTCGTCGATGGGACAGAGGCTGAAGTTTAGATGATAGTTCAGGACCTATCAGGTTGGCGACTTTCTTTTGAACTTTGTCTAGGAGAGCGAGAGACTAGTAGCAGATGCACCAGCCCAAATATGACAACAATACTCCATACATGGGCGAATGGTGGCCTTATAGAGGTACAGGATACTTTCAGGCGTTAGTAGCTTTCTAGCATGATAGAGAGAACCTACCTTCTTCGCAGCGGTCCTGGTGATACTCTCGATGTAATTGTTCCAACTCATGTTTCCTGAGAGCGTTAGGCAGAGGAGTTTAAAGGATATACTTTCAGCTAAAGAGTCTTTGGCCATTGCTATTGGTGGTAGAGAAGGTTTCTTGTAATTATTGAAGGAAACGAGTTTAGTCTTGGCAGCATTGAATGTGACCATTCATTTTTGTCCCCATTCCACTACAGATCGAAGGTCATCCTCTAGTGTTTCTGCCATTTCTTTAAATATGTGTCCATTTGTTTTCCTGTCGTGTCTGTTATAGAGTGTGGTGTCGTAAGCATATATACCCCCATGGGTATATGTTTTGTTTTGATCAGCCATGTTTAATAAATAAGGCGTAGACAACTCAATTCGAACTGTTGAGATTAGAATCAGCCTTGTAATGGCTACAATTTCCTAGTAAAATCGTACAAAAATTGTTTTCTATATAAAAAAAAACAACTTGATCAATTTACGTGAAAAAATGTTTGTCAAGTGACAAATAGTTTTAGTTTCTTATTTAAAATTAAACCTAATTAAAAATAAAAAAAAATACAGAAAAATCTTTACAATGTACGTATCCATCACAGAATGTAGATGTCATATTCTAAAAATCATGTAAGTTGATCAAGTACTTTTATTTTCAACTAAGAAAATCAAATTTTATGATTAATTGAAAAAAAAAAAAAAAAAAAAAAAAAAAAAACAAGGACTCTAATTTTGGGTCCGGGGCAACACCGGAAAATATCGGCTTTCTTACTCTTCCCACACCTCTCATCATCTCTCACAGACTCCCTGCCTTCCTTGAATCTCTTATGTCACTCAAAAAGTGATGCTCTATTCATGCAAGATGATCCAAAAGCAGTCTGAAGCATTTCACACGTTTCTGTGGCATTTTTTTTTGTTTAATGCAGAATTTTTTTTTTTTTTATTACATTTTCACTCCAAACAAGGCACATTGCAACTTTGATATAGGGGGCTACTATCAGGGACCTAAGTTGCAGGGGTACTATGTGGGGAGTTGAGCAGCAAGATGTCTGTTCACATTACACTTGAACTTCTGCATGTCAGTACAGTTGGGGAAGCAGGAAACGGGAAGAGAATTCCAAAGTCCTGCAGTTCTGGGGAAGAAACTATTAGAGTAAAAGGCTTTCGTACATCTAGGGATCTCAACTGTGTAGGGGTGGGACTTTGCTGCATGTCAGATTTGTCAGGGGTATTTTCATCAAGGGAGTACAAGGGCTTGTAGTTCGTCAAAGCATCCACCATTCAAATATTTGAAAAACAAGCTGAAGGATGCAACGTTTCGTCTCTCAGGTAAAATATCTCTAACCATAGATATTGGTGGTTTGTAAGGTTTCATGTAATTATTAAAGGAAACGAGCTTTGTCTTGGCAGCGTTGAACATTACCATCCATTTTTGACCCCATTCCACTACAGACTGAAGGTCTTCCTCTAGAGTTTTGGTCATTACCATAGATATGTGCTCATTAGATTTCCCCATGTGCCTGCTATAGGGCGTGGTGTCGTCGGCAAATATACCCATCTCAGAGACAATTTTATCAGGTAAGTCATTTATGAATATCAGAAATAAAGGTCCAAGACTTGATACCTGTGACACACACACCTGCATTTATATAAAATTTTTTGGACATACGCCCATCGAGGACAACCTGGATTCTTCTCTCATTTAAGAAGAGTCTAATTATGCTAAGCATTCGTTTAGTAATACCATAGGATTTTATTTTCATGAGAAGACCATCATGCCATACCCTGTCAAAAGCCTTAGATATATCAAGGGCTACTGCCCTCCCCTCCCCTGCTTTATCCAGTGCTTGGTATAAATGTGCAAAGATTACAGTTAAAATATCTGCAATAGAACAGGCTTGTCTAAATCCACATTGGTGGTCTGACAGAAGTTTATCAGCTGTAAGGTGGTGGACTAGAGCTTGATTAATTAAAAATGCAAATATTTTGGCGAAAAGAGGGAGGAGGTTAATTGGGCGATAATTTAATGGGTCAGTTCTTTCGCCAGAGTTTTTGTAAACTGGTACCACAGAAGCAGTTTTCCAGCAGCCAGGAAAGCAAGATTCGTTAAAGAGTTTAAAGAGAACAGGAACGACCTCAGTGGAGCATTTTTTTTTTTAATAGCATGATGCTGGGATGAGGTCAGGTTCACATGCTTTTGAGGGGTCTAGGTTTTTGGCTAAAGATGCATAAAAGAACGGCCCATAAAAAATCCAATCATTTGAGGCCCCTAGGGCTGCTCTGCGACTTTTCATTTCAGGGGAGATAAAGTTTGAAAATATGGAGACAGACATACAGCCGTTTGTATATAAGACTTTTTTTTTTTAATTTTTGACAACTTTCTCATACCTCTATGGATTATAATGGGGAAAAAATGGATGGTCACGTTCAATGCCGCCAAGACTAAACTAGTTTCATTCAATAATTACAAGAAACCTTCTCTACCACCTATAGCAATGGCCAACGACTCTTTATCTGAGAGTATGTCTTTCAAGCTCCTTGGCCTAACATTCACAGGAAACATGAGTTGGAACAATTACATCGAGGGCATTTCCAGGGCCGCTGCAAGGAAGGTGGGCTCTCTCTACCGTGCTAGAAAACTACTAACACCCAAAAGTATCCTGTACCTCTATAAGGCAACCATTCGCCCATGTATGTTTGGGCTGGTGCATTGGCTACTAGTCTCTCGCTCCTTGGCAAGGTTCAAAAGAGAGTCGCAAATCTGATAGGCCCTGAACTGGCATCTAAGCTTCAGCCTCTGTCCCATTGACGAAACGTTGCATTCCTCTGCCTGTTCTACAAGTATTTTAATGGTGAATGTTCTGACGAACTGCAAGCACTTGTGCCCCCACGACGTGAACACCCTCGACAGACCCGAAAGGCTGCAAAATCCCACTCCCTAGATGTAAAAGATCTTTCTACTCCAGTAGTTTCTTCCCCAGAACCGCTAGACTTTGGAATTCCATTCCAGGTCACTGCTTCCCCAACTGTACTGACATGCAGAAGTTCAAGTGCAACGTGAACCAACATCTTGCTGCTCAAATCCCTACATAGTACCCCAGTAGTTGTTGCCCCTGTTAGTAGCCCCCTACACCAAAGTGGCAATGTGCCTTGTATGGGGGTGAAAATGTAATTAAAAAAAAAAAAAAAAAAAAAAAAATATGGAGACAGACATATAACCGTTTGCATATAAGATTTTTTTAAAAAATTTTTGACAACTTTCTCGTGCCTCTATGGATTATAAAACAAATCCGTAAAAATTTACCCATGGTTTTTCAAAAAGTCGATTGGAAATTAAAAAGAAACCTGTTTCAGTCTAACTAATTTACGTGACTAAAATAGGATTTAAGCAATGATACCTTTATGAATTTTTTTTAGTCATAAAATAACAAATTGTTTTAGTTATAAACTTATTATGAAACCATACAATTGGGTCAGTCATCTCATAAGATGTATAGCAATAACATAGTGAATTTTCAAACATCTATGATGTTAAAATGCTTTTGACTCCTAATGGGGTATGCCACTAATGATTTCGACAATCGTTTTTATAACCACAAGTTATAAAAACCAACCGATCAGAAACTTCCAAAGTTACCATAAAAATTGTTGAATTTTGGATTCAATCAGTTCGCTGTCGTCTGTCACAAACCTGCATTTGATTCTTCGCCGCCATCTTTGTTACTGCGAATTGCTTAACACTCAAGATCGGAACTGCACTGATTCTTCACCGCCATCTTTGTTACTAGGAATTGCTAAAGATTCTTCGCTGCCATCTTTGTTCAACATAATGTCGCAAGACTTAACATATGACAATTTTGTACAAAAAGTCTGGAAACTTATTGAAGGTACACCTCATACGTTAATCTTGCATAAAAATCTGACATTGTACTTTTTAAAAAGAAAAATATTAAAATTGAAATGATAACAAGATGATATATTTCTTTCTAATCAGACGATACTTAGTGTTTTTTGTTTTTTTTTTACTTACTCTCACCCCTAACATGGCATATCGCTACTCGGACATAAAGGGATATTATTTGTTGCTTGTTATTGGGTAACTGCATTCACGTTCGTTGTTGATTTCTGATTGCGAATGAATGCTCCGATACGTCCGGTTCACAAAATGCACTCGTACCAAAACAAGAAATTTAGAAAACTCAGAAAAAAAAAACTTAATATCAACAGATACATGAAAAAAAAAAATCATGAAAACAAATTAAAAAAATGTTTTTAAATCCTGAAAAATATATACTGAAAAAAAAAAAATTAAATAAATAAATTTTAAATAATGAAAAAAAATAATGAAAAAATATGGAAAAAACTTTTTAAAAATGAAAAAAAAAAATAATGAAAAATAAAAAATAATGTAAAACAATACTGAAAAATAATGAAAAACAATGGAAAATGATGAAAAAATATAGAAAAGTACATACTGTAAAAAATAATGAAAAAAAAATAAAAAATATAGAAAACTACATACTGTAAAAAATAATATAAAAAAATATAGAAAACTACATACTGTAAAAAATAATATAAAAAAATAATGAAAACTACATACTGTAAAAAATAATATAAAAAAATAATGAAAAATACATACTGTAAAAAAATAATATAAAAAAATTAAAAAATAATATAAAAAGAATAAAAAAAATAATATAAAAAAATAATGAAAAAATAAAAAATGCATACTGTAAAAAAATAATATAAATAATGAAAAATACATATTGTAAAAAATTTAAAAAAACAATGAAAAATGTATACTGTAAAATAATATAAAAAAATAATGAAAAATACATACTGTAAAAAATAAATAAAACAATGAAAAAATAAAGAAAAATGTATACTGTAAAATAATAATATAAAAAATAATTAAAAATGTATACTGTGAAAAAATAATATTAAAAAATAATGAAAAATATATAACGGAAAAAATCACGAAAAACTAAAAAAAAAACAAAAAACATGAAAAAACATAATAAAAAAATATAAAAAAAATCATTAGGAAAAGAGAAAATAAGTAAAACAATTCCAAGAAAACGAAGAAAATCAAATTCAATCATCAAATAACATTTTAACATTTTTATTCATAACAAGATAACGACATTACATAAAAATGTCATATTTCAAATTGATTTCAACAACATCCAAAAGTTCAGCTGGCCTTTCGATAATGTTAATTAACATTTCGATAATGTTAAGTATTGTTTCAATACTGTGGAGTACCATTTTGATAACGTTAATTATCATTTTGTTAATGTTAATTATCATTTTGATAATATTAATTATCGTTTCACTATCCGACATGAGTGTCATTTATTTTACACAACTAAAAGTTAAAAATGTTTGATTGTTAATCGAATCATTTATTTCATAACAAAATTGTTAAGAATAAAATAGCGTTCCTGGTGCATAAAAAAAAAACTGTTCCTTAACGAGTCCTTCATAATCAGTATTATTTAAATTAAAAAAAACACCATTTTAATGGTAAAATGTTTCATCTGCCATTTTGGTTATAGTCAGCTAACATACTTCCTAACTTACTGCGTGACTGCTACCGGAAGAGGTGACAAGAAAAATCATTTCCTCCAATTCTTTTTCTCTCACACTCTTGTGCATGTATTCTTTTTTTTTTTAGTAGGTTTTTCCAATCTTTTTTTTTTATATTTGTAACTAGCGCCCGGCTTTGCCTGGTATAAAATACGCTTAAATATGCTATTTTAATTTGTCTAGATTTTGTATATATTAGCAGGGGTACCCGGCGTTGTCTGGGTGTGTGGAGGCATAGTAAGGACACCCTGGTGGTAGGGGGGGGGGACAAGACAACAATAGTTTGGGTGGAGAAATGTGGAAATGTGTTATAAAAAAAAAAAAAATGTGGTAGTTGGCAGGAAGGCAGACTCGAACACGTAATGCGAAGGAGAAAAAAAAAAAAAAACTAACGTTTTAGCCGATGCCTCCACTGAAATTCACGGAATATCAGCGAAAAAAAAAAGACCCCTCCTTGTAGAAAAGTGGCCAGTTTAAGGTAAAGGAATTAAGGTTTTGGCCAATTTTTCGATATTTGTCATCCGAAGGATCACACTTTTTAAAAAAAATATTTTTTTATTACATTTTCACCCCAAACAAGACACATTGCCACTTTGGTGTAGGGGGCTACTATCAGGGGCAGCAACTACTGGGGTACTATGTTGGGATTTGGCCAGCAAGATGTCGGTTCACGTTACACTTGAACTTCTGCATGTCAGTACAGTTGGGGAAGCAGGGACCTGGAATGGAATTCCAGAGTCAAGCGGTTCTGGGGAAGAAACTACTTGAGTAGAAAGATCTTTTACATCTAGGGATCTCTACTGTCGGGTTTGTCAAGGGTGTCTACGTCGTGGGGGGCACAAGTGTCTGCAGTTCGCCAGAGCATTCACCATTAAAATACTTGTAGAACAGGCAGAGGGATGCAACATTTCGTTGATGGGACAGAGGCTGAAGCTTAGATACCAATCTCGTAAAGATCCATCGCGTATATCGAAAGTTTTTGCAAAACATACACACACATTTTGCCCTTTATATATAGATAATAATTATTAAAGTTTCTTTTTTTTTTTAAATAATCATTTAAAAGTTTTTCAGTGTAATTTTAACCAACAATTATTGAAAATAGTTTTTTTTTGAAGAATTTTTAAAAACACCTTTTAAAATTTAATATATATATATATATATATATGCTAGCGGTAGGTCGGCACGAACGTGAAAATATAATGTGAATTGTCCAGCACGCTCAGTTCATTTTATTTATATAGATATATATATATATATATATATATATATATATATATATATATATATATATATATTCTTTTAACTATTTTGGGGGTATTATGTATTGGATACGTTTTTTTTTATGATGTTTGAAAAATTGTAATTTTGATATCAATAATTTTATTTTTATGCTTTCATACACATATATTTATAAAAAACTAATTTTTAAATTTCAAAAAATAACTTATTTTTATAATTTCATAAATATATTGTTTTATAAATTTTTTAATAAAATAAAAGCTTTTATTAATTATTAATAATAATACCTGCATTTTGGGGATTATCCGTGATTTTTGTCCATTTTTGGCTAATGTTTGGGTAAATTTGACCCATTTTGGACCCTTAAGATACCTTGAAAAGCCCTATATAGGTGGGATAGCCAGTGAGAATGTTAGATTTAATGATATAGAGCCATTAATGGTCAAAAATTGCACCCTGTGTGGCTTGGGAGGTGCATTTTGGAAAATCCGTGATTTCCGACCATTTTTGGCTAATTTTGGGGTAATTTTGACCCATTTTGGACTCTGAGATATCCTAAAAAACCCTCTACTTGTGGGATAGCCAATGGGAATGTTACATTTAATGATACAAATGCATTTATAGTCAAAAAATGCATCCTGTGGCTTTCAATAAATGATTAAGTGTACATATATATGTGTGTGTGTGCTTTCTCAAGGGAGATAATAAAAATAAGAGTTATCTACCTTTAAAAACCATATGAAAATGTACTAACAAATAAATATATATATATATAGAGAGAGATTAATTTATGAAATATATATGGCGATTAAGCTACACTGAATATTCGGCGTTTCATCCACTATAGGATTCGTCAGGCTAACGAATCCTATAGTGGATGAAACGCCGAATATTCAGTGTAGCTAAATCGCCATATATATTTCATAAATTACTAACGAGCTCTACCAACGTATTGAGCAGTTTTGAAGTAAATACTTAAAGTTTACGCATAAATCTATACATTCGTATATTAATTTTATGTGAGTAAATGAAGTAGTTATATATATATACATATATATATATATATATATATACAACTTCTTAATTTACTCACCTAAAATTAATATACGAATATTCGTTTTCAGCATTCCTGACCAAATTGAGGGTTGGCCCCTTTCATATTCCGGCTGTACAAACATGGTCACCAGTGATTTACATGTCAAAATACACACATTAATAAAACTAGATCCAAAACTATTTGTCTCTGCTAATTTTCCTTGCGATATTCGTTTTCAGCATACCTGAACAAACTGAGGGTTGGCCCCTTTCATATGCCGCCTGTACAAACATGGTCACCAGTGATTTACATTTCAAAATACACACATTAATATTTTCAATTTAAAAGGCTTGGCTGGCTTCAGAAGGAGTGATACGACTTTGCACCCGTCTCTCACTGCCACGCCCTCTTCCCCCGACCTTAGTCCGCTGGCTGGACTACTACTACTACGTCCAAACAAGAGGGGATGTAGGTATAGATAGGTGACAATCTTATAGACCAAAGCATCTCAGAGTGAATTCAATTGAAAAATTTCTAAGTCCAAACAAGAGGGGATGTAGGTATAGATAGGTGACAATCTTATAGACCAAGGCATCTCAGAGTGTATTCAATTGAAAAATTTCTAAGTCAAACAAGAGGGGATGTAGGTATAGATAGGTGACAATCTTATAGACCAAGGCATCTCAGAGTGTATTCAAGTGAAAAATTTCCAAGTCCAAACAAGAGGGGATGTAGGCATTGATAGATGGCAATCTTATAGACCAAGGCATCTCAGCGTGTATTCACGTGAAAAATTTCTAAGTCAAAACAAGAGGGGATGTAGGTATAGATAGGTGACAATCTTATAGACCAAGGCATCTCAGCGTGTATTCAATTGAAAAATTTCTAAGTCCAAACAAGAGGGGATGTAGGTATAGATAGGTGAAAATCTTATAGACCAAGGCATCTCAGCGTGTATTCAATTGAAAAATTTCTAAGTCCAAACAAGAGGGGATGTAGGTATAGATAGGTGACAATCTTATAGACCAAGGCATCTCAGCGTGTATTCAATTGAAAAATTTCTAAGTCCAAACAAGAGGGGGATGTAGGTATAGATAGGTGACAATCTTATAGACCAAGGCATCTCAGCGTGTATTCAATTGTAAAATTTCTAAGTCCAAACAAGAGGGGATGTAGGTATAGATAGGTGACAATCTTATAGACCAAGGCATCTCAGCGTGTATTCAATTGAAAAATTTCTAAGTCCAAACAAGAGGGGATGTAGGTATAGATAGGTGACAATCTTATAGACCAAGGCATCTCAGAGTGTATTCAATTGAAAAATTTCTAAGTCCAAACAAGAGGGGATGTAGGTATAGATAGGTGACAATCTTATAGACCAAGGCATCTCAGCGTGTATTCAATTGAAAAATTTCTAAGTCCAAACAAGAGGGGATGTAGGTATAGATAGGTGACAATCTTATAGACCAAGGCATCTCAGAGTGTATTCAATTGAAAAATTTCTAAGTCCAAACAAGAGGGGATGTAGGTATAGATAGGTGACAATCTTATAGACCAAAGCATCTCAGAGTGAATTCAATTGAAAAATTTCTAAGTCCAAACAAGAGGGGATGTAGGTATAGATAGGTGACAATCTTATAGACCAAGGCATCTCAGAGTGTATTCAATTGAAAAATTTCTAAGTCAAACAAGAGGGGATGTAGGTATAGATAGGTGACAATCTTATAGACCAAGGCATCTCAGAGTGTATTCAATTGAAAAATTTCTAAGTCCAAACAAGAGGGGATGTAGGCATTGATAGATGGCAATCTTATAGACCAAGGCATCTCAGCGTGTATTCAAGTGAAAAATTTCTAAGTCCAAACAAGAGGGGATGTAGGTATAGATAGGTGACAATCTTATAGACCAAGGCATCTCAGCGTGTATTCACGTGAAAAATTTCTAAGTCCAAACAAGAGGGGATGTAGGTATAGATAGGTGACAATCTTATAGACCAAAGCATCTCAGAGTGAATTCAATTAAAAAATTTCTAAGTCCAAACAAGAGGGGATGTAGGTATAGATAGGTGAAAATCTTATAGACCAAGGCATCTCAGCGTGTATTCAATTGAAAAATTTCTAAGTCCAAACAAGAGGGGATGTAGGTATAGATAGGTGACAATCTTATAGACCAAAGCATCTCAGCGTATATTCAATTGAAAAATTTCTAAGTCCAAACAAGAGGGGATGTAGGTATAGATAGGTGACAATCTTATAGACCAAGGCATCTCAGCGTATATTCAATTGAAAAATTTCTAAGTCCAAACAAGAGGGGATGTAGGTATAGATAGGTGACAATCTTATAGACCAAGGCATCTCAGAGTGTATTCAAGTGAAAAATTTCTAAGTCCAAACAAGAGGGGATGTAGGCATTGATAGATGGCAATCTTATAGACCAAGGCATCTCAGCGTGTATTCAATTGAAAAATTTCTAAGTCCAAACAAGAGGGGATGTAGGTATAGATAGGTGACAATCTTATAGACCAAAGCATCTCAGCGTATATTCAATTGAAAAATTTCTAAGTCCAAACAAGAGGGGATGTAGGTATAGATAGGTGACAATTAAGGCATCTCAGCGTGTATTCAATTGAAAAATTTCTAAGTCCAAACAAGAGGGGATGTAGGTATAGATAGGTGACAATCTTATAGACCAAGGCATCTCAGCGTATATTCAATTGAAAAATTTCTAAGTCCAAACAAGAGGGGATGTAGGTATAGATAGGTGACAATCTTATAGACCAAGGCATCTCAGCGTGTATTCACGTGAAAAATTTCTAAGTCCAAACAAGAGGGGGATGTAGGTATAGATAGGTGACAATCTTATAGACCAAGGCATCTCAGCGTGTATTCAATTGAAAAATTTCTAAGTCCAAACAAGAGGGGATGTAGGTATAGATAGGTGACAATCTTATAGACCAAGGCATCTCAGAGTGTATTCAAGTGAAAAATTTCTAAGTCCAAACAAGAGGGGATGTAGGTATAGATAGGTGACAATCTTATAGACCAAGGCATCTCAGCGTGTATTCAATTGAAAAATTTCTAAGTCCAAACAAGAGGGGATGTAGGTATAGATAGGTGACAATCTTATAGACCAAGGCATCTCAGAGTGTATTCAATTGAAAAATTTCTAAGTCCAAACAAGAGGGGATGTAGGTATAGATAGGTGACAATCTTATAGACCAAAGCATCTCAGAGTGAATTCAATTGAAAAATTTCTAAGTCCAAACAAGAGGGGATGTAGGTATAGATAGGTGACAATCTTATAGACCAAGGCATCTCAGAGTGTATTCAATTGAAAAATTTCTAAGTCAAACAAGAGGGGATGTAGGTATAGATAGGTGACAATCTTATAGACCAAGGCATCTCAGAGTGTATTCAATTGAAAAATTTCTAAGTCCAAACAAGAGGGGATGTAGGCATTGATAGATGGCAATCTTATAGACCAAGGCATCTCAGCGTGTATTCAAGTGAAAAATTTCTAAGTCCAAACAAGAGGGGATGTAGGTATAGATAGGTGACAATCTTATAGACCAAGGCATCTCAGCGTGTATTCACGTGAAAAATTTCTAAGTCCAAACAAGAGGGGATGTAGGTATAGATAGGTGACAATCTTATAGACCAAAGCATCTCAGAGTGAATTCAATTAAAAAATTTCTAAGTCCAAACAAGAGGGGATGTAGGTATAGATAGGTGAAAATCTTATAGACCAAGGCATCTCAGCGTGTATTCAATTGAAAAATTTCTAAGTCCAAACAAGAGGGGATGTAGGTATAGATAGGTGACAATCTTATAGACCAAAGCATCTCAGCGTATATTCAATTGAAAAATTTCTAAGTCCAAACAAGAGGGGATGTAGGTATAGATAGGTGACAATCTTATAGACCAAGGCATCTCAGCGTATATTCAATTGAAAAATTTCTAAGTCCAAACAAGAGGGGATGTAGGTATAGATAGGTGACAATCTTATAGACCAAGGCATCTCAGAGTGTATTCAAGTGAAAAATTTCTAAGTCCAAACAAGAGGGGATGTAGGCATTGATAGATGGCAATCTTATAGACCAAGGCATCTCAGCGTGTATTCAATTGAAAAATTTCTAAGTCCAAACAAGAGGGGATGTAGGTATAGATAGGTGACAATCTTATAGACCAAAGCATCTCAGCGTATATTCAATTGAAAAATTTCTAAGTCCAAACAAGAGGGGATGTAGGTATAGATAGGTGACAATTAAGGCATCTCAGCGTGTATTCAATTGAAAAATTTCTAAGTCCAAACAAGAGGGGATGTAGGTATAGATAGGTGACAATCTTATAGACCAAGGCATCTCAGCGTATATTCAATTGAAAAATTTCTAAGTCCAAACAAGAGGGGATGTAGGTATAGATAGGTGACAATCTTATAGACCAAGGCATCTCAGCGTGTATTCACGTGAAAAATTTCTAAGTCCAAACAAGAGGGGGATGTAGGTATAGATAGGTGACAATCTTATAGACCAAGGCATCTCAGCGTGTATTCAATTGAAAAATTTCTAAGTCCAAACAAGAGGGGATGTAGGTATAGATAGGTGACAATCTTATAGACCAAGGCATCTCAGAGTGTATTCAAGTGAAAAATTTCTAAGTCCAAACAAGAGGGGATGTAGGTATAGATAGGTGACAATCTTATAGACCAAGGCATCTCAGCGTGTATTCAATTGAAAAATTTCTAAGTCCAAACAAGAGGGGATGTAGGTATAGATAGGTGACAATCTTACAGACCAAAGCATCTCAGAGTGTATTCAATTGAAAAATTTCTAAGTCCAAACAAGAGGGGATGTAGGTATAGATAGGTGACAATCTTATAGACCAAGGCATCTCAGCGTGTATTCAATTGAAAAATTTCTAAGTCCAAACAAGAGGGGATGTAGGTATAGATAGGTGACAATCTTACAGACCAAAGCATCTCAGAGTGTATTCAATTGAAAAATTTCTAAGTCCAAACAAGAGGGGATGTAGGTATAGATAGGTGACAATCTTATAGACCAAGGCATCTCAGAGTGTATTCAATTGAAAAATTTCTAAGTCCAAACAAGAGGGGATGTAGGTATAGATAGGTGACAATCTTATAGACCAAAGCATCTCAGAGTGTATTCAATTGAAAAAATTCTAAGTCCAAACAAGAGGGGATGTAGGTATAGATAGGTGACAATCTTATAGACCAAAGTATCCCAGAGTGTATTCAATTGAAAAATTTCTAAGTCCAAACAAGAGGGGATGTAGGTATAGATAGGTGACAATCTTATAGACCAAGGCATCTCAGCGTGTATTCACGTGAAAAATTTCTAAGTCCAAACAAGAGGGGGATGTAGGTATAGATAGGTGACAATCTTATAGACCAAGGCATCTCAGCGTGTATTCAATTGAAAAATTTCTAAGTCCAAACAAGAGGGGATGTAGGTATAGATAGGTGACAATCTTATAGACCAAGGCATCTCAGCGTGTATTCAATTGAAAAATTTCTAAGTCCAAACAAGAGGGGATGTAGGTATAGATAGGTGACAATCTTATAGACCAAGGCATCTCAGCGTGTATTCAATTGAAAAATTTCTAAGTTCAAACAAGAGGGGATGTAGGTATAGATAGGTGACAATCTTATAGACCAAAGCATCTCAGAGTGTATTCAATTGAAAAAATTCTAAGTCCAAACAAGAGGGGATGTAGGTATAGATAGGTGACAATCTTATAGACCAAAGTATCCCAGAGTGTATTCAATTGAAAAAATTCTAAGTCCAAACAAGAGGGGATGTAGGTATAGATAGGTGACAATCTTATAGACCAAGGCATCTCAGCGTGTATTCAATTGAAAAATTTCTAAGTCCAAACAAGAGGGGATGTAGGTAGAGATAGGTGACAATCTTATAGACCAAAGCATCTCAGAGTGTATTCAATTGAAAAATTTCTAAGTCCAAACAAGAGGGGATGTAGATATAGATAGGTGACAATCTTATAGACCAAAGCATCTCAGAGTGTATTCAATTGAAAAAATTCTAAGTCCAAACAAGAGGGGATGTAGGTATAGATAGGTGACAATCTTATAGACCAAAGTATCCCAGAGTGTATTCAATTGAAAAAATTCTAAGTCCAAACAAGAGGGGATGTAGGTATAGATAGGTGACAATCTTATAGACCAAGGCATCTCAGCGTGTATTCACGTGAAAAATTTCTAAGTCCAAACAAGAGGGGGATGTAGGTATAGATAGGTGACAATCTTATAGACCAAGGCATCTCAGCGTGTATTCAATTGAAAAATTTCTAAGTCCAAACAAGAGGGGATGTAGGTATAGATAGGTGACAATCTTATAGACCAAGGCATCTCAGAGTGTATTCAAGTGAAAAATTTCTAAGTCCAAACAAGAGGGGATGTAGGTATAGATAGGTGACAATCTTATAGACCAAGGCATCTCAGCGTGTATTCAATTGAAAAATTTCTAAGTCCAAACAAGAGGGGATGTAGGTATAGATAGGTGACAATCTTACAGACCAAAGCATCTCAGAGTGTATTCAATTGAAAAATTTCTAAGTCCAAACAAGAGGGGATGTAGGTATAGATAGGTGACAATCTTATAGACCAAGGCATCTCAGCGTGTATTCAATTGAAAAATTTCTAAGTCCAAACAAGAGGGGATGTAGGTATAGATAGGTGACAATCTTACAGACCAAAGCATCTCAGAGTGTATTCAATTGAAAAATTTCTAAGTCCAAACAAGAGGGGATGTAGGTATAGATAGGTGACAATCTTATAGACCAAGGCATCTCAGAGTGTATTCAATTGAAAAATTTCTAAGTCCAAACAAGAGGGGATGTAGGTATAGATAGGTGACAATCTTATAGACCAAAGCATCTCAGAGTGTATTCAATTGAAAAAATTCTAAGTCCAAACAAGAGGGGATGTAGGTATAGATAGGTGACAATCTTATAGACCAAAGTATCCCAGAGTGTATTCAATTGAAAAATTTCTAAGTCCAAACAAGAGGGGATGTAGGTATAGATAGGTGACAATCTTATAGACCAAGGCATCTCAGCGTGTATTCACGTGAAAAATTTCTAAGTCCAAACAAGAGGGGGATGTAGGTATAGATAGGTGACAATCTTATAGACCAAGGCATCTCAGCGTGTATTCAATTGAAAAATTTCTAAGTCCAAACAAGAGGGGATGTAGGTATAGATAGGTGACAATCTTATAGACCAAGGCATCTCAGCGTGTATTCAATTGAAAAATTTCTAAGTCCAAACAAGAGGGGATGTAGGTATAGATAGGTGACAATCTTATAGACCAAGGCATCTCAGCGTGTATTCAATTGAAAAATTTCTAAGTCCAAACAAGAGGGGATGTAGGTATAGATAGGTGACAATCTTATAGACCAAAGCATCTCAGAGTGTATTCAATTGAAAAAATTCTAAGTCCAAACAAGAGGGGATGTAGGTATAGATAGGTGACAATCTTATAGACCAAAGTATCCCAGAGTGTATTCAATTGAAAAAATTCTAAGTCCAAACAAGAGGGGATGTAGGTATA
Organism: Euprymna scolopes; assembly: GCF_053919585.1. Lineage (NCBI taxonomy): Eukaryota > Metazoa > Mollusca > Cephalopoda > Sepiida > Sepiolidae > Euprymna > Euprymna scolopes. The sequence goes on along the minus strand of NC_136527.1, from coordinate 86,760,248 downwards.
GATAGGTGACAATCTTATAGACCAAGGCATCTCAGCGTGTATTCAATTGAAAAATTTCTAAGTCCAAACAAGAGGGGATGTAGGTAGAGATAGGTGACAATCTTATAGACCAAAGCATCTCAGAGTGTATTCAATTGAAAAATTTCTAAGTCCAAACAAGAGGGGATGTAGATATAGATAGGTGACAATCTTATAGACCAAAGCATCTCAGAGTGTATTCAATTGAAAAAATTCTAAGTCCAAACAAGAGGGGATGTAGGTATAGATAGGTGACAATCTTATAGACCAAAGTATCCCAGAGTGTATTCAATTGAAAAAATTCTAAGTCCAAACAAGAGGGGATGTAGGTATAGATAGGTGACAATCTTATAGACCAAGGCATCTCAGCGTGTATTCAATTGAACAATTTCTAAGTCCAAACAAGAGGGGATGTAGGTATAGATAGGTGACAATCTTATAGACCAAAGCATCTCAGAGTGTATTCAATTGAAAAATTTCTAACTCCAAACAAGAGGGGATGTAGGTATAGATAGGTGACAATCTTATAGACCAAGGCATCTCAGCGTGTATTCAATTGAAAAATTTCTAAGTCCAAACAAGAGGGGATGTAGGTATAGATAGGTGACAATCTTATAGACCAAAGCATCTCAGAGTGTATTCAATTGAAAAATTTCTAACTCCAAACAAGAGGGGATGTAGGTATAGATAGGTGACAATCTTATAGACCAAAGCATCTCAGAGTGTATTCAATTGAAAAATTTCTAAGTCCAAACAAGAGGGGATGTAGGCATTGATAGATGGCAATCTTATAGACCAAGGCATCTCAGCGTGTATTCAAGTGAAAAATTTCTAAGTCCAAACAAGAGGGGATGTAGGCATTGATAGATGGCAATCTTATAGACCAAGGCATCTCAGCGTGTATTCAATTGAAAAATTTCTAAGTCCAAACAAGAGGGGATGTAGGTATAGATAGGTGACAATCTTATAGACCAAGGCATCTCAGCGTGTATTCACGTGAAAAATTTCTAAGTCCAAACAAGAGGGGATGTAGGTATAGATAGGTGACAATCTTATAGACCAAAGCATCTCAGAGTGAATTCAATTGAAAAATTTCTAAGTCCAAACAAGAGGGGATGTAGGTATAGATAGGTGAAAATCTTATAGACCAAGGCATCTCAGCGTGTATTCAATTGAAAAATTTCTAAGTCCAAACAAGAGGGGATGTAGGTATAGATAGGTGACAATCTTATAGACCAAGGCATCTCAGCGTATATTCAATTGAAAAATTTCTAAGTCCAAACAAGAGGGGATGTAGGTATAGATAGGTGACAATCTTATAGACCAAGGCATCTCAGAGTGTATTCAAGTGAAAAATTTCTAAGTCCAAACAAGAGGGGATGTAGGTATAGATAGGTGACAATCTTATAGACCAAGGCATCTCAGCGTGTATTCACGTGAAAAATTTCTAAGTCCAAACAAGAGGGGGATGTAGGTATAGATAGGTGACAATCTTATAGACCAAGGCATCTCAGCGTGTATTCAATTGAAAAATTTCTAAGTCCAAACAAGAGGGGATGTAGGTATAGATAGGTGACAATCTTATAGACCAAGGCATCTCAGCGTGTATTCAATTGAAAAATTTCTAAGTCCAAACAAGAGGGGATGTAGGTATAGATAGGTGACAATCTTATAGACCAAAGCATCTCAGAGTGTATTCAATTGAAAAATTTCTAACTCCAAACAAGAGGGGATGTAGGTATAGATAGGTGACAATCTTATAGACCAAAGCATCTCAGAGTGTATTCAATTGAAAAATTTCTAACTCCAAACAAGAGGGGATGTAGGTATAGATAGGTGACAATCTTATAGACCAAGGAATCTCAGCGTGTATTCATTTGAAAAATTTCTAAGTCCAAACAAGAGGGGATGTAGGTATAGATAGGTGACAATCTTATAGACTAAGGCATCTCAGCGTGTATTCAAGTGAAAAATTTCTAAGTCCAAACAAGAGGGGATGTAGGTATAGATAGGTGACAATCTTATAGACCAAGGCATCTCAGAGTGTATTCAATTGAAAAATTTCTAACTCCAAACAAGAGGGGATGTAGGTATAGATAGGTGACAATCTTATAGACCAAGGAATCTCAGCGTGTATTCAATTGAAAAATTTCTAAGTCCAAACAAGAGGGGATGTAGGTATAGATAGGTGACAATCTTATAGACTAAGGCATCTCAGCGTGTATTCAATTGAAAAATTTCTAAGTCCAAACAAGAGGGGATGTAGGTATAGATAGGTGACAATCTTATAGACCAAGGCATCTCAGCGTGTATTCAATTGAAAAATTTCTAAGTCCAAACAAGAGGGGATGTAGGTATAGATAGGTGACAATCTTATAGACCAAAGCATCTCAGAGTGTATTCAATTGAAAAATTTCTAAGTCCAAACAAGAGGGGATGTAGATATAGATAGGTGACAATCTTATAGACCAAAGCATCTCAGAGTGTATTCAATTGAAAAAATTCTAAGTCCAAACAAGAGGGGATGTAGGTATAGATAGGTGACAATCTTATAGACCAAGGCATCTCAGCGTGTAATCAATTGAAAAATTTCTAAGTCCAAACAAGAGGGGATGTAGGTATAGATAGGTGACAATCTTATAGACCAAAGCATCTCAGAGTGTATTCAATTGAAAAATTTCTAAGTCCAAACAAGAGGGGATGTAGGCATTGATAGATGGCAATCTTATAGACCAAGGCATCTCAGAGTGTATTCAATTGAAAAATTTCTAAGTCTAAACAAGAGGGGATGTAGGTATAGATAGGTGACAATCTTATAGACCAAGGCATCTCAGAGTGTATTCAAGTGAAAAATTTCTAAGTCCAAACAAGAGGGGATGTAGGTATAGATAGGTGACAATCTTATAGACCAAGGCATCTCAGCGTGTATTCACGTGAAAAATTTCTAAGTCCAAACAAGAGGGGGATGTAGGTATAGATAGGTGACAATCTTATAGACCAAGGCATCTCAGCGTGTATTCAATTGAAAAATTTCTAAGTCCAAACAAGAGGGGATGTAGGTATAGATAGGTGACAATCTTATAGACCAAGGCATCTCAGCGTGTATTCAATTGAAAAATTTCTAAGTCCAAACAAGAGGGGATGTAGGTATAGATAGGTGACAATCTTATAGACCAAAGCATCTCAGAGTGTATTCAATTGAAAAATTTCTAACTCCAAACAAGAGGGGATGTAGGTATAGATAGGTGACAATCTTATAGACCAAAGCATCTCAGAGTGAATTCAATTGAAAAATTTCTAACTCCAAACAAGAGGGGGTGTAGGTATAGATAGGTGACAATCTTATAGACCAAGGCATCTCAGAGTGTATTCAAGTGAAAAATTTCTAAGTCCAAACAAGAGGGGATGTAGGTATAGATAGGTGACAATCTTATAGACCAAGGCATCTCAGCGTGTATTCAATTGAAAAATTTCTAAGTCCAAACAAGAGGGGATGTAGGTATAGATAGGTGACAATCTTATAGACCAAAGCATCTCAGAGTGTATTCAATTGAAAAATTTCTAACTCCAAACAAGAGGGGATGTAGGTATAGATAGGTGACAATCTTATAGACCAAAGCATCTCAGAGTGTATTCAATTGAAAAATTTCTAAGTCAAACAAGAGGGGATGTAGGTATAGATAGGTGACAATCTTATAGACCAAGGCATCTCAGAGTGTATTCAATTGAAAAATTTCTAAGTCCAAACAAGAGGGGATGTAGGTATTGATAGATGGCAATCTTATAGACCAAGGCATCTCAGCGTGTATTCAAGTGAAAAATTTCTAAGTCCAAACAAGAGGGGATGTAGGCATTGATAGATGGCAATCTTATAGACCAAGGCATCTCAGCGTGTATTCAATTGAAAAATTTCTAAGTCCAAACAAGAGGGGATGTAGGTATAGATAGGTGACAATCTTATAGACCAAAGCATCTCAGCGTGTATTCAATTGAAAAATTTCTAAGTCCAAACAAGAGGGGATGTAGGTATAGATAGGTGACAATCTTATAGACCAAGGCATCTCAGCGTGTATTCAAGTGAAAAATTTCTAAGTCCAAACAAGAGGGGATGTAGGTATAGATAGGTGACAATCTTATAGACCAAAGCATCTCAGAGTGTATTCAATTGAAAAATTTCTAAGTCCAAACAAGAGGGGATGTAGGCATTGATAGATGGCAATCTTATAGACCAAGGCATCTCAGCGTGTATTCAATTGAAAAATTTCTAAGTCCAAACAAGAGGGGATGTAGGTATAGATAGGTGACAATCTTATAGACCAAGGCATCTCAGCGTGTATTCAATTGAAAAATTTCTAAGTCCAAACAAGAGGGGATGTAGGCATTGATAGATGGCAATCTTATAGACCAAGGCATCTCAGCGTGTATTCAATTGAAAAATTTCTAAGTCCAAACAAGAGGGGATGTAGGTATAGATAGGTGACAATCTTATAGACCAAAGCATCTCAGAGTGTATTCAATTGAAAAAATTCTAAGTCCAAACAAGAGGGGATGTAGGTATAGATAGGTGACAATCTTATAGACTAAGGCATCTCAGCGTGTATTCAATTGAAAAATTTCTAACTCCAAACAAGAGGGGATGTAGGTATAGATAGGTGACAATCTTATAGACTAAGGCATCTCAGCGTGTATTCAAGTGAAAAATTTCTAAGTCCAAACAAGAGGGGATGTAGGTATAGATAGGTGACAATCTTATAGACCAAGGCATCTCAGAGTGTATTCAATTGAAAAATTTCTAACTCCAAACAAGAGGGGATGTAGGTATAGATAGGTGACAATCTTATAGACTAAGGCATCTCAGCGTGTATTCAATTGAAAAATTTCTAACTCCAAACAAGAGGGGATGTAGGTATAGATAGGTGACAATCTTATAGACCAAGGCATCTCAGCGTGTATTCAATTGAAAAATTTCTAAGTCCAAACAAGAGGGGATGTAGGTATAGATAGGTGACAATCTTATAGACCAAAGCATCTCAGAGTGTATTCAATTGAAAAATTTCTAACTCCAAACAAGAGGGGATGTAGGTATAGATAGGTGACAATCTTATAGACCAAAGCATCTCAGAGTGTATTCAATTGAAAAATTTCTAACTCCAAACAAGAGGGGATGTAGGTATAGATAGGTGACAATCTTATAGACCAAGGAATCTCAGCGTGTATTCATTTGAAAAATTTCTAAGTCCAAACAAGAGGGGATGTAGGTATAGATAGGTGACAATCTTATAGACTAAGGCATCTCAGCGTGTATTCAAGTGAAAAATTTCTAAGTCCAAACAAGAGGGGATGTAGGTATAGATAGGTGACAATCTTATAGACCAAGGCATCTCAGAGTGTATTCAATTGAAAAATTTCTAACTCCAAACAAGAGGGGATGTAGGTATAGATAGGTGACAATCTTATAGACCAAGGAATCTCAGCGTGTATTCAATTGAAAAATTTCTAAGTCCAAACAAGAGGGGATGTAGGTATAGATAGGTGACAATCTTATAGACTAAGGCATCTCAGCGTGTATTCAATTGAAAAATTTCTAAGTCCAAACAAGAGGGGATGTAGGTATAGATAGGTGACAATCTTATAGACCAAGGCATCTCAGAGTGTATTCAAGTGAAAAATTTCTAAGTCCAAACAAGAGGGGATGTAGGTATAGATAGGTGACAATCTTATAGACCAAAGCATCTCAGAGTGTATTCAATTGAAAAAATTCTAAGTCCAAACAAGAGGGGATGTAGGTATAGATAGGTGACAATCTTATAGACCAAAGTATCCCAGAGTGTATTCAATTGAAAAAATTCTAAGTCCAAACAAGAGGGGATGTAGGTATAGATAGGTGACAATCTTATAGACCAAAGCATCTCAGAGTGTATTCAATTGAAAAATTTCTAAGTCCAAACAAGAGGGGATGTAGATATAGATAGGTGACAATCTTATAGACCAAAGCATCTCAGAGTGTATTCAATTGAAAAAATTCTAAGTCCAAACAAGAGGGGATGTAGGTATAGATAGGTGACAATCTTATAGACCAAAGTATCCCAGAGTGTATTCAATTGAAAAAATTCTAAGTCCAAACAAGAGGGGATGTAGGTATAGATAGGTGACAATCTTATAGACCAAGGCATCTCAGCGTGTATTCAATTGAAAAATTTCTAAGTCCAAACAAGAGGGGATGTAGGTATAGATAGGTGACAATCTTATAGACCAAAGCATCTCAGAGTGTATTCAATTGAAAAATTTCTAAGTCCAAACAAGAGGGGATGTAGATATAGATAGGTGACAATCTTATAGACCAAAGCATCTCAGCGTGTATTCAATTGAAAAAATTCTAAGTCCAAACAAGAGGGGATGTAGGTATAGATAGGTGACAATCTTATAGACCAAGGCATCTCAGCGTGTAATCAATTGAAAAATTTCTAAGTCCAAACAAGAGGGGATGTAGGTATAGATAGGTGACAATCTTATAGACCAAAGCATCTCAGAGTGTATTCAATTGAAAAATTTCTAAGTCCAAACAAGAGGGGATGTAGGCATTGATAGATGGCAATCTTATAGACCAAGGCATCTCAGAGTGTATTCAATTGAAAAATTTCTAAGTCTAAACAAGAGGGGATGTAGGTATAGATAGGTGACAATCTTATAGACCAAGGCATCTCAGAGTGTATTCAAGTGAAAAATTTCTAAGTCCAAACAAGAGGGGATGTAGGTATAGATAGGTGACAATCTTATAGACCAAGGCATCTCAGCGTGTATTCACGTGAAAAATTTCTAAGTCCAAACAAGAGGGGGATGTAGGTATAGATAGGTGACAATCTTATAGACCAAGGCATCTCAGCGTGTATTCAATTGAAAAATTTCTAAGTCCAAACAAGAGGGGATGTAGGTATAGATAGGTGACAATCTTATAGACCAAGGCATCTCAGCGTGTATTCAATTGAAAAATTTCTAAGTCCAAACAAGAGGGGATGTAGGTATAGATAGGTGACAATCTTATAGACCAAAGCATCTCAGAGTGTATTCAATTGAAAAATTTCTAACTCCAAACAAGAGGGGATGTAGGTATAGATAGGTGACAATCTTATAGACCAAAGCATCTCAGAGTGAATTCAATTGAAAAATTTCTAACTCCAAACAAGAGGGGGTGTAGGTATAGATAGGTGACAATCTTATAGACCAAGGCATCTCAGAGTGTATTCAAGTGAAAAATTTCTAAGTCCAAACAAGAGGGGATGTAGGTATAGATAGGTGACAATCTTATAGACCAAGGCATCTCAGCGTGTATTCAATTGAAAAATTTCTAAGTCCAAACAAGAGGGGATGTAGGTATAGATAGGTGACAATCTTATAGACCAAAGCATCTCAGAGTGTATTCAATTGAAAAATTTCTAACTCCAAACAAGAGGGGATGTAGGTATAGATAGGTGACAATCTTATAGACCAAAGCATCTCAGAGTGTATTCAATTGAAAAATTTCTAAGTCAAACAAGAGGGGATGTAGGTATAGATAGGTGACAATCTTATAGACCAAGGCATCTCAGAGTGTATTCAATTGAAAAATTTCTAAGTCCAAACAAGAGGGGATGTAGGTATTGATAGATGGCAATCTTATAGACCAAGGCATCTCAGCGTGTATTCAATTGAAAAATTTCTAAGTCCAAACAAGAGGGGATGTAGGTATAGATAGGTGACAATCTTGTAGACCAAGGCATCTCAGCGTGTATTCAATTGAAAAATTTCAAAGTCCAAACAAGAGGGGATGTAGGTATAGATAGGTGACAATCTTATAGACCAAGGCATCTCAGCGTGTATTCAATTGAAAAATTTCTAAATCCAAACAAGAGGGGATGTAGGTATAGATAGGTGACAATCTTATAGACCAAGGCATCTCAGAGTGTATTCAAGTGAAAAATTTCTAAGTCCAAACAAGAGGGGATGTAGGTATAGATAGGTGACAATCTTATAGACCAAGGCATCTCAGCGTGTATTCAATTGAAAAATTTCTAAGTCCAAACAAGAGGGGATGTAGGTATAGATAGGTGACAATCTTACAGACCAAAGCATCTCAGAGTGTATTCAATTGAACAATTTCTAAGTCCAAACAAGAGGGGATGTAGGTATAGATAGGTGACAATCTTATAGACCAAAGCATCTCAGAGTGTATTCAATTGAAAAAATTCTAAGTCCAAACAAGAGGGGATGTAGGTATAGATAGGTGACAATCTTATAGACCAAAGTATCCCAGAGTGTATTCAATTGAAAAAATTCTAAGTCCAAACAATAGGGGATGTAGGTATAGATAGGTGACAATCTTATAGACCAAGGCATCTCAGCGTGTATTCAATTGAAAAATTTCTAAGTCCAAACAAGAGGGGATGTAGGCATTGATAGATGGCAATCTTATAGACCAAGGCATCTCAGCGTGTATTCAATTGAAAAATTTCTAAGTCCAAACAAGAGGGGATGTAGGTATAGATAGGTGACAATCTTATAGACCAAAGCATCTCAGAGTGTATTCAATTGAAAAAATTCTAAGTCCAAACAAGAGGGGATGTAGGTATAGATAGGTGACAATCTTATAGACCAAAGCATCTCAGAGTGTATTCAATTGAAAAATTTCTAAGTCCAAACAAGAGGGGATGTAGGCATTGATAGATGGCAATCTTATAGACCAAGGCATCTCAGCGTGTATTCAATTGAAAAATTTCTAAGTCCAAACAAGAGGGGATGTAGGTATAGATAGGTGACAATCTTATAGACCAAAGCATCTCAGAGTGTATTCAATTGAAAAAATTCTAAGTCCAAACAAGAGGGGATGTAGGTATAGATAGGTGACAATCTTATAGACCAAAGCATCTCAGAGTGTATTCAATTGAAAAATTCTAAGTCCAAACAAGAGGGGATGTAGGTATAGATAGGTGACAATCTTATAGACCAAAGCATCTCAGAGTGTATTCAATTGAAAAAATTCTAAGTCCAAACAAGAGGGGATGTAGGTATAGATAGGTGACAATCTTATAGACCAAAGCATCTCAGAGTGTATTCAATTGAAAAAATTCTAAGTCCAAACAAGAGGGGATGTAGGTATAGATAGGTGACAATCTTATAGACCAAGGCATCTCAGAGTGTATTCAATTGAAAAATTTCTAAGTCCAAACAAGAGGGGATGTAGGTATAGATAGGTGACAATCTTATAGACCAAGGCATCTCAGAGTGTATTCAAGTGAAAAATTTCTAAGTCCAAACAAGAGGGGATGTAGGTATAGATAGGTGACAATCTTATAGACCAAGGCATCTCAGCGTGTATTCACGTGAAAAATTTCTAAGTCCAAACAAGAGGGGGATGTAGGTATAGATAGGTGACAATCTTATAGACCAAGGCATCTCAGCGTGTATTCAATTGAACAATTTCTAAGTCCAAACAAGAGGGGATGTAGGTATAGATAGGTGACAATCTTATAGACCAAAGCATCTCAGAGTGTATTCAATTGAAAAATTTCTAACTCCAAACAAGAGGGGATGTAGGTATAGATAGGTGACAATCTTATAGACCAAGGCATCTCAGCGTGTATTCAATTGAAAAATTTCTAAGTCCAAACAAGAGGGGATGTAGGTATAGATAGGTGACAATCTTATAGACCAAAGCATCTCAGAGTGTATTCAATTGAAAAATTTCTAACTCCAAACAAGAGGGGATGTAGGTATAGATAGGTGACAATCTTATAGACCAAAGCATCTCAGAGTGTATTCAATTGAAAAATTTCTAAGTCCAAACAAGAGGGGATGTAGGCATTGATAGATGGCAATCTTATAGACCAAGGCATCTCAGCGTGTATTCAAGTGAAAAATTTCTAAGTCCAAACAAGAGGGGATGTAGGCATTGATAGATGGCAATCTTATAGACCAAGGCATCTCAGCGTGTATTCAATTGAAAAATTTCTAAGTCCAAACAAGAGGGGATGTAGGTATAGATAGGTGACAATCTTATAGACCAAGGCATCTCAGCGTGTATTCACGTGAAAAATTTCTAAGTCCAAACAAGAGGGGATGTAGGTATAGATAGGTGACAATCTTATAGACCAAAGCATCTCAGAGTGAATTCAATTGAAAAATTTCTAAGTCCAAACAAGAGGGGATGTAGGTATAGATAGGTGAAAATCTTATAGACCAAGGCATCTCAGCGTGTATTCAATTGAAAAATTTCTAAGTCCAAACAAGAGGGGATGTAGGTATAGATAGGTGACAATCTTATAGACCAAGGCATCTCAGCGTATATTCAATTGAAAAATTTCTAAGTCCAAACAAGAGGGGATGTAGGTATAGATAGGTGACAATCTTATAGACCAAGGCATCTCAGAGTGTATTCAAGTGAAAAATTTCTAAGTCCAAACAAGAGGGGATGTAGGTATAGATAGGTGACAATCTTATAGACCAAGGCATCTCAGCGTGTATTCACGTGAAAAATTTCTAAGTCCAAACAAGAGGGGGATGTAGGTATAGATAGGTGACAATCTTATAGACCAAGGCATCTCAGCGTGTATTCAATTGAAAAATTTCTAAGTCCAAACAAGAGGGGATGTAGGTATAGATAGGTGACAATCTTATAGACCAAAGCATCTGAGAGTGTATTCAATTGAAAAATTTCTAACTCCAAACAAGAGGGGATGTAGGTATAGATAGGTGACAATCTTATAGACCAAAGCATCTCAGCGTATATTCAATTGAAAAATTTCTAAGTCAAACAAGAGGGGATGTAGGTATAGATAGGTGACAATCTTATAGACCAAGGCATCTCAGAGTGTATTCAATTGAAAAATTTCTAAGTCCAAACAAGAGGGGATGTAGGCATTGATAGATGGCAATCTTATAGACCAAGGCATCTCAGCGTGTATTCAAGTGAAAAATTTCTAAGTCCAAACAAGAGGGGATGTAGGCATTGATAGATGGCAATCTTATAGACCAAGGCATCTCAGCGTGTATTCAATTGAAAAATTTCTAAGTCCAAACAAGAGGGGATGTAGGTATAGATAGGTGACAATCTTATAGACCAAAGCATCTCAGCGTATATTCAATTGAAAAATTTCTAAGTCCAAACAAGAGGGGATGTAGGTATAGATAGGTGACAATCAAGGCATCTCAGCGTGTATTCAATTGAAAAATTTCTAAGTCCAAACAAGAGGGGATGTAGGTATAGATAGGTGACAATCTTATAGACCAAGGCATCTCAGCGTATATTCAATTGAAAAATTTCTAAGTCCAAACAAGAGGGGATGTAGGTATAGATAGGTGACAATCTTATAGACCAAGGCATCTCAGAGTGTATTCAAGTGAAAAATTTCTAAGTCCAAACAAGAGGGGATGTAGGTATAGATAGGTGACAATCTTATAGACCAAGGCATCTCAGCGTGTATTCACGTGAAAAATTTCTAAGTCCAAACAAGAGGGGGATGTAGGTATAGATAGGTGACAATCTTATAGACCAAGGCATCTCAGCGTGTATTCAATTGAAAAATTTCTAAGTCCAAACAAGAGGGGATGTAGGTATAGATAGGTGACAATCTTATAGACCAAGGCATCTCAGAGTGTATTCAAGTGAAAAATTTCTAAGTCCAAACAAGAGGGGATGTAGGTATAGATAGGTGACAATCTTATAGACCAAGGCATCTCAGCGTGTATTCAATTGAAAAATTTCTAAGTCCAAACAAGAGGGGATGTAGGTATAGATAGGTGACAATCTTACAGACCAAAGCATCTCAGAGTGTATTCAATTGAAAAATTTCTAAGTCCAAACAAGAGGGGATGTAGGTATAGATAGGTGACAATCTTATAGACCAAGGCATCTCAGCGTGTATTCAATTGAAAAATTTCTAAGTCCAAACAAGAGGGGATGTAGGTATAGATAGGTGACAATCTTGTAGACCAAGGCATCTCAGCGTGTATTCAATTGAAAAATTTCAAAGTCCAAACAAGAGGGGATGTAGGTATAGATAGGTGACAATCTTATAGACCAAGGCATCTCAGCGTGTATTCAATTGAAAAATTTCTAAGTCC